>NW_024424341.1:5564910-5574823 GCF_017311325.1 Ursus maritimus | reverse complement strand
GGGGGGGGGGGCGGGCGGTGGCGGGGTATCTTGCCTCAGCGGGTAGTCTGCTTCTCCCTCTCCCTCTGCCTCTGTCCCCTGCTCATGCACACACTCTTTCTCTCTCTGTCTCAAATGAATAAATTTTTAAAAATGTTAAAAAAATAAATAAAGATACTTGTGAGACATTGATAAGCTTATGACAAAATTGGCTCAGAGTGCTTTAGTTTTAAGAATGCTTTTACTTTCTTAGAGTCTAAAGTGATACAGTAATTTCATGCAGCGGTTGCAAGTACTAACAGGTGAGATCTAATTCAAGGTAGTTTTGCCTCATGAAAGGGCCTAGCATTGCATCATTATAACCTCTCTTCAAAAGCACTTGAAATTGAGTAATTTTATGAATTGTGTACATTTTGTATGCACTTATTCCTTAAGCAGAATCATGGCTTAAGTCTTCAATGATAATAGCTTTATAGAAAATACTTTAATCTGATGTACCTGAAAGTTGGACAGTCAGGTTAGTGTTAACGAATAAACCTCAGTAAGCTTACTTTTCCCATAGTGGAGAAATAAGATTTATTCAGTATACCTGCCAGCTTGACATAGCAGCTTTTGGCCAGTTTTTATTATGCCATCTGCTCATTTAGTCCCTTTTCCAGCATTCTGTGTATGAATTTTGGTGAATGTAACAGTGGAAATAGCAACTAGCATTCACTGTGTGCCATATACTGTGCCCAAGACTACCTATATACTTGGATTATTGCATTTAATCCTTGTAGCAAGTCTATGACGATTATCCTCTTTTTTTTTTTTTTAACAATTTTATTTATTTGAGAGAGAGCATGACCGAGAGCGAGAGCACAAGCAGGGAGGAGGGGTAGAGGGAGAAGCAGACTCCCTGCCGAGCAGGGAGCCCAATGTGGGACTCCATCCCAGGACCCCAGGATCATGACCTGAGACAAAGGCAGACACTTAACTGACTGAACCACCCAGGCGCCTGATTACCTTCTTTTAAAAACGAAAAGAACTGATTGCTTTAATAAGAAATTTGTATGGTCAAACATGGATAAAATATTTAACCTCACTAGTAATTACAACAATGAACCTCTGTCTTAGAAATCAAACTGGTAAAGAGAAAAGAAAAAGAAGGTTTGCAGTGGCAGTGTGTAATGAGAATTCATCTCATCTAGTAATGGTAGGCCTGTGAAATAGTACAGTCTTTCTAAAAAACTGGCAGTATGTAAGTATAGCCTTAAAAGAACTAATAATTCCACTTCTACGAATTTATACTAAGGAAATAATTAGGGATTCACTAAAACTTTGTGTATATAGAGCTTAGCATTCATTATGGTATTGCAGAGTATGTCCAAAAGGAAATAGTTAATTATGCTACTTGCAGTGTGTGGAATATTTTTTAGTCATTAAAGTGATTTCCAGTAACTTAGTATCATGAGGAAAATTGTTATGACAAAATAAGCGAAGGAAAAGAAGTTTGATGCAAGTATATGCAGCATGAACCCAGTTTAACTCTTCTGGTGAGTTACTAGAAAGTAGAAAACAAAACCAGAATAGAGATCTCAGTTGCATTACATTTGCTTAGGAAGAAAGAAGGTATTAACATCAGAATGTTATTAGTGATTATTGCTGAGTGGTAGATTTAGGGATGATTTCAGTTTTTAAAATTCATTTGTTTATTTTCCTAATTCTGTCCAATTGGGGTGTGTGTTGATTTTCTGATGAGAAAAAAACAAAATGCCAAATATACAAAAATTACAAAGCCAGTAACCACAAATGGATGTTTTGAGAAGATACTGCGCTTGATTCACTTGTGTGCTTCATAAATGAGACAGAGAAGGAGGAGGAGAACAGGAGAACCTTGAGCTCAGCTTTCCTGCTTTCCCTGTGTGATAGAAGCTTCATATGAATATTCTTGAGCAAGTTAATCTTGACAGTAAGGTTATTTAAACTATTTTTTTCTCTTTTAGGATGACAAATGGGAAAAGAAATGCCAGAAAATTTTTTCATTTGCTCACCAGACTATCAGTGCTTTGATCAAAGCAGAGCTGGCAGAATTACCCTTAAGACTTTTTCTTCAAGGGGCTCTAGCTGCTGGAGAAATTGGTTTTGAAAATCATGAAACAGTAGCATATGAATTTATGTCCCAGGTGATGGTCTTTTCTCCTTTTTGTGTTGTTTAATCAGTTTTGCTATGTTCAGTCACCTGTTGTAGTTACGGTGGTAGTGCCCATGGATTTTCTGCTCATTGAATTGGTAACTACCCCTTTCCCACCATCTTGGAACTCCATAATACTCCAGTCATATTGATTGGTTTGGAGCAGGAAGATGGATCAGTTACTAGGTGCTATAATGAGATTTAAGATTTCCAGGTGGGTCTTGGCATGAGTGTTTCATGGAGTGAGAAGTTCCTTTATTAATCCAGCGTGGGAACTCTGGGTTAAACAAAAGATAAAACAAGTGTCCTCGTTGCAAGTTGTGAGTATCTTTCCTGTATCAGCTGTGTCTTTTGTCTCTCCAAGGGAGGGGTCAGCATGTTGTGATCTGAAGGGACTACAGAGCATCTCACAAGATGGGAGTTTTGGTGGGAAGTACTTTAGAAAATGCTCCAATGGTAGTAAAGGTAGTAAAGATGGTAGTAAAGGTCTCTTCCGCTTCTTGTTCACCAGGCATTTTCTCTGTATGAAGATGAAATCAGTGATTCCAAAGCACAGCTGGCTGCCATCACCTTGATCATTGGTACTTTTGAGAGGATGAAGTGCTTCAGTGAAGAGAATCATGAGCCTTTGAGGACTCAGTGTGCACTTGCTGCATCCAAACTTCTGAAGAAACCCGATCAGGGCCGAGCTGTGAGCACCTGTGCACATCTTTTCTGGTCTGGCAGAAACACAGACAGAAATGGGGAGGAGGTAAGGGAAGGTCATTACCGATCGTGTTACAGGCGGTGGGCTCCTTAGCAGGGAATAGCTGCCCTGGCCCTTGTGCACTAGAGCTGAAACATTTGGAGGAAGAAAGAAAGAAACAGTGTAGAAAGAAAATTGCTTTGTTTATTAAAAGAAATGAAATGGACAGTGATGTATAATATATAGAAAGTTACATCCTGTGCTGAAGCCCCACTTTGAGGATATTGTAATACAGCAAGTTTATACCACTGCCTTTAAAAAGTATACATAATAAATATAAAACATTTAACATATAAATATATAAAACAAATTATATTTGTAAATGTAGCTGTGTGCTTTAAAAAAAAATGAGGATTTAAATTGGTTGCCTGCCTAAGAGCCACTGTAGGGTTATGTTTATTTCTTTGTGTGAAACGGGACATTTGTAATTCATTAATCTCTTTAATACTCCCCCCACCCCACCCTGCAATCCCCTCGCCCTTTTATTCTAGCTTCATGGAGGCAAGAGGGTAATGGAATGCCTAAAGAAAGCTCTGAAAATAGCAAATCAATGCATGGACCCCTCTTTACAAGTGCAACTTTTTATAGAAATTCTGAACAGATATATCTATTTTTATGAAAAGGAAAATGATGCGGTAAGCAAACTGTAATAAAAAATTGTTAGTGAGCTAATATCTTCTTTTGCTCCTCTTCAGAAGTTTGATACATAGAAAAGTTTATCACCTCGGTACTTTCGTTTTTGTTTACAAGGGTCAGAGTTTGGAGAATGTACCTCCTAGTCTCTTTCATTCTGTAGGGGAAGAACTCATTGTGTGCAAGAAAATTCTCATCTCTTTTGTTCATGAATATTTTATAAAAATAGTCACTGTCTGTTTGAAAAACACAAAATAGTGTACAAATATAGTAGGCTGATTGGTCATTAGGTATAAGTTTAAAATAATTCCTAAATGGAATATCCTTTTAGCAATAATACAGTGTTGGTCAAGATTGTAGGTTAAATTAAATTTTGCTTTTCTTTTATTGGTTCGCGATGCTCTGTTTTTTATTAAATTTGGGGTTTTTTTTCTTTTTGTTTTTGTTTCATTTTGTATGTTTTCTGGTGAATTGCCAGCAGTTGTTGCTCAAACCAGGAATCATGTTTTCATCTCTTTTTTTTTTTTATAATTACTTTAGTGACTGTTGAGAGGAACACAAGATCCTCAAAACATTCTTATTGAATTATCTTATATCTTTTATATGGTACATGCTTGATTGTCTAACTGTACATGTTTCTTGTAGGTCACAATTCAGGTTTTGAACCAGCTTATCCAAAAGATTCGAGAAGATCTCCCAAATCTTGAGTCCAGTGAAGAAACAGAGCAGATTAACAAACATTTTCATAACACACTGGAGCATTTGCGTTTGAGGCGGGAATCACCAGAATCTGAGGGGCCAATTTATGAAGGTCTCATCCTTTGAAAAGGAAACAGGCTCACCATACTCTTTTCCATGTACATCCAGTAAGGGTTTTATGATACTAGGTTTCCCTTCCATAGATTGTGCCTTTCAGAAATGCTGAGGTAGGTTTCCCGTTCTTACCTGTGATGTGTTTTACCCAGCACCTCAAGACACTCACCTTCAGGACCTTAATAAAGTTATTCACTTCATAAGTGTTCAGTCTGTCTGATCACCCCGGGTAGCATGATGGATCTGCTATTTAAAAGTCGTGTGGTCTGTAAAAAAAAAAAAAAAAAAAAAAAAAAAAAAAAAAAAGCAAAAACAAACCACCAACTTATCTCAGCTACTAATGAAGCTCTTCTTCCCTTATTCCATTTTGTTGATTGTGTAATTTCCTTCATTACTTGGGAGTACTAACCTGAAAGTGTCTGTCTCTTTGTTCTCTAGTCCAATTTGAGATTAATTTAGAGGAAAGGGATACTGTATGTGAAATTCAGCTTGGGCTTTTCCCTAAATGCAAGATAAGGCCATGTGTAATATTTTCCCTAAAACTAGAATATATTAATGCATGTTTGAGAATTTTAAAACACCATGGTCAATACCAAAAGCTATATTTTGCATATTTGGACTCAGTCATCCATTAAGAACCTATGTTGTCCTCGGCATATTTATCAAAATAATTTTGTTCTAAATAGTATAAAATAGAAAATTTGTGATCGATATAATTTATGTATAACCTTCATTGTAAATTTAAGGGGAAATGCGTCATACAATTATGATTTTTTTTTTTTTTTTGCACCAGTGGAACAATAAAGTTGCTATTAACAATTTTGGACTTTTTACCCTTTCATACTAGATGTGTAGAAGGAGCCAGTAGAACGCCTGTGGAGTTGAATAGACAATCTTACATTACAGTACTTGCTTGTTCAGCTCTCAGTGTAAGCACTTCTTGAGCAAGGCGCCATCTCCTCTTCGGTTTATACCCATTTGCTTTCCTTGGCCTTAGCTTGTTCTCCTGGGCATGGTGTCTCCATTTAAACTCTCAGAAGGCTCATGTAACAGATTATCCCCAAACTCAGTGTCTTGGAACAACAAACATTTATCCCGTGGTTTTCTAGGAACTTGGCGGCCGCTTAGCTGGTGGTTCTGGCTCAGGTGTCTCAGGACTTTCGGCTGGAGCTGCAGCCCTCTGAGGGTTTGGTTGGGGCTGGCCTCCAGGCTCATTCACATGACCCTTATCTGGAGGCCTCTGTTCCTCTCCTTGTGGGCCTTTAGGAGGGCAGCTTGAGTGTCCTCATGACGTAGCAGCTGTCTTCCCCAGAGTGACCCACACGAGAGAGGCCGAAGAGGCAGCCACGTGCCTTTTTATGACCTGACCTTCGAAGTGACATACTGTTGTTTTTGCCTTATTCTGTTTGTCAGAAGGGAGTCACTAAGTCTAGCTCATACTCAATGGTAAGAGAGGATCACCTCTTGAAGTGAGAAGTTGCAAATTTATGGGCATTTTCAATGACCACCTCACTTAACACCTCACCATCTGTCCCTCCCCTGCCCCCCACTGATATATGTCAAGCGCTTATTAGATACTATGGTCTGAATGTGTCCTTCCCCCACCCCCCAAATTCATATTGAAATCCTAACCCCCAAAGGTGTTGCGTGGTGGGGCCTTTGGAAGGTGCTTAGGTCTCGAGGGTGGAATCTCTTGAATGGGATCAGTGCCTTTATCAAAGAGGCCCCAGAGAGCTTGCCTGCCCCTTTCCGCTTTGTGAGGACACAGAGGTTGGCAGTAAGCAACCTGGAGAAGGGCCCTCAGTCAGCCATGCTAGTCCCTTGATCTTGGACTTGCCTCCAGAACTGTGAGAAATAAACTTCTGTTCATAAGCTCCTCAGTCTGTGGTATTTGTTTTTTTTTAAAGATTTTATTTATTTATGTGACAGCCAGCGAGAGAGGGAACACAAGCAGGGGGAGTGGGAGAGGAAGAAGCAGGCTCATAGCGGAGGAGCCCGATGAGGGACTCGATCCCAGAATGCCGGGATCACGCCCTGAGCCGAAGGCAGACGCTTAACGACTGCGCCACCCAGGCGCCCCTAGTCTGTGGTATTTGTTACGGCAGCCTGAACAGACATCACGTTTTACAGGAACAAGCATCTGTAAAGCTATAGAGTTGGTACCATTGAAATTTATCAAGTACCCTAAGCTTTTCTGTAGAAACTTATTCTAGCAAACCCTTTCCGTTCTTCGCAGGTGTCCCTTTACTCTGTATAAACCTGATCGTGGAATGGAAGTTGACGTGCTCATTTTATTTACATATTCTGTGAAATACAGCTGGAAGGGTAAAGATGTGACTTGAGGAAACTTGAATTTGAGCTCAGGAAGTTTCAGAGGTAAAATAATGTTAGTACGGGGTATAAAGTATTTCACATTTTTTTTTGGTGAGGTGAAGAGACCAGATTTAAGAAACCAAAGCTCTACTGATCTTTTTTTTTTTTTTTTTAACAGGAGGCTGGCTTAACTTACAACTTTTCAACAGGCAAGATACCTGGTATTTGGTCCTCCATTTGAATTCTTGACCTGTGCCCTGCAAATGTTAGGGGCTAGCCCGATCTTATGACCAAACTGAAGATTTGAGGATACAAAGTAGGGACATATTTGAGACACAAGGTAGGGACGTATCATGGAGCCTATAACAAAGGTTCTTTCATTCACCAAATCCACTCAGGCTCTCCTCAACTCTTAACTAAGCCTGAATTTTGGACTTCCATATTCATCTCTGCATTGTCCCAATTTTTGCAAGAATCCTAAGTCAGGGGCGCCTGGGTGGCACAGTCGTTAAGTGTCTGCCTTCGGCTCAGGGCGTGATCCCAGGGTCCTGGCATCGAGCCCTGCGTTGGGCTCTCTGCTCTGCTGGGAGCTCTGCTGGGAGCTCTGCTGGGAGCCTGCTGCTTCCTCTCCCACTCCCCCTGCTTGTGTTCCCACTTTCGCTGGCTGTCTCTATCTCTGTCAAATAAATAAAATCTTAAAAAAAAAAAAAAAAAGAATCCTGCTAAGTCAGTTTAACTAGAACCCTGCCTCCCCTCATCCTGGATGTCCAATCATCCTCCAAATCTGGTTCCTCGCCCCCACCATCCCTGATCAGGTGTGAGCCCCCTGCCCTGCCCTGCCCTGCCCTCAGCAAGAACACTGATAGGGGGGTTTGAAGCCAGACACTTGGTTCTTGGACCTCTCTTGAAAGTGTAAGCTGTACTATAGTTGTGTTATTAACCTATAGATGTTCTGTTCTTTGCTTGTTTCCCTAAGCTCTGTGCGTGGTTATTAACTTTGCCCTTTTCACTCTACCCCTTGTTTGCACATTGTTGTAAGAATCTGATGGAAAACAGATGGTAACATCTGTCTTTTTTTTTTTTAAGATTTTATTCATTTATTTAAGAGAGAACACACAAGGAGGGAGGGGCAATGGGAGAGGGACAAGCAGACGCCCCACTGAGCAGGGAGCCAATGCAGGGCTCTATCCCTGGACCCCGGGATCATGACCTGAGCCCAAGGCAGATGCTTAACCCACAGCCACCCAGGTGCCCCGGTAACATTGGTCTTAAAACTGTCTGAGGTCCCCAGGTCCCAGATGATGCCTCACTGTCCAGAAGAATGAATACCTTCAAATGGTTTCAAGACTTTCCCCTAAAGTTTCAAGAAGCCCACAAACCTCCCTTCATGTGCTCGCATTCCTACCTAATCGTGTATAAACTGGCCCTGGATTGCACAAAGCAAGGCAGATTTGGGAACAATCCTCTGCCTTCTCGTTGGGTTGCCCTTCTGATAATAAAACTTGCTTTGCTTTAAAACCGGTGTCCCAGACATGCACAGCGGGCGCGTGAACAAGTTTGAGTTTGGTAACAGGTTTAGCCAGAATCCCCCCCAACCCCTGATGTGTCCTTTTTCCATTCACTGACCTCCACCTGCTCCTTGGCTATAAATTCCCATTGTCCATGCTGAAATCGGAGTTGAGCCCAAGCTCTCTTCCCGCTGCAAACCCCCATCTCATCTCAGTGGTCCCTACACCCATCATGATAGCCCGCCCCTGCCTTGAATGAAGTCTTCTTTACTGTGCTTTAACAGGTGTCATTGAATAATTTTTTCTTTACCAGATATGATTTTTTTTTTCCTTTGACATCCGCCACCTCCCTCGGTCTCTCAGGAAACATCTCTCCTTTTCTCTGCCACACAATCTGCACCTCAGCAAAACAAATTCCTCTCTTGGTCTCCTATAAAAAATATGGGGAAATACACACTTTTCTATATTCTTGGTTCTAGTGTGGCCTGGCAGATCATCTATGGGGATAATTTTGCAGTATCTATTTTTATTTGAGAGAGAGAGGGACAGAGAGAAACTGGAGCAGGGAGAAGAGGGAGAAACAGGATCCCCCAGGAGCAGGGAGCCCAATGTGGGACTTGATCCCAGGACCCTGGGATCATGACCTGAGTGGAAGGCAGACGCTTAACCAACTGAGCCACCCAGGTGCCCCTCAGTATCTATTTAAATGTAAAATGCACTTACCCCTCGGTGTTCTATGCAACTGATGAATCACCAAATTCTACCTATGAAACTAAGAATACACTATATGTTAATTAAATTGAATTTAAACAAAAATTAAAAAAGAAAATTAAAAAATTAAAAATAAATTGAATAAGATAAAAAGCACTTACCCTTTGGCCCAGCAATCCCACTGCTAAGAGTTTTCTTCCATATATACTGGTACACACGTGAAATATTCAAAAGATTAAAAACAACCCAAATGCTCATTAGCGTATGACGTAGTTTTGAAATGTTGGTGAGGTCTGAAGCTGATGCCAAGAAAGAATCCTTGAAACGTCTTTGGTGCAAAAAAGGTGATTTTATGAAACCACGGGGACAGGACCCACGGGCAGAAAGAGCTGCTGCCCTGGGGTTGTGAGGAATGGCTGATTATATTCTTGGGAGTTGGGGGAGGTAAGGAAAAAGGGAGGGGTCCAAAAGGACTTTCATCTGCTAAAGAAGATTCTCAGGACACCGGAGGCCCGGCTATTGTCGAGCTAAGGCTGTTTTTCCTTCTGTGAGGCATTAACTTGAAGGAGGTTGGGAGCTTCCTGGAGGAATGCTCTCTGCCTATCTCAGGTCCTTGTCAATGGGCTGCAGGTCATAAAAGAAATTTAATTTTGTTCACTTTCCCTTCTGCCTTGGTTTCCCACATCACTCACGGAAGGGAGGGTGGTGTTTGGGCTCCAGGAAATTGAGTTATGGGTCTCTGGAAGTTAGGCTATTGATAAGAATGCTTTTTCCTTGTGAATCACTGAGGCACTGGCAAACTGATGGAGACTCATGTCTTGATGGACTGTGATCTCTATCAGTTAACTGTTTGTTTTTCCATCCCTTAGTTTTCGGGCAGCCAGGAGAGCCTGAGGAATGTCACTCAGATCCGGGGGGCGGGGTGGGGGGCATTGCGAGGTGTCAGCTTGTGCTTCATCCTCAACTTGACTTCTGCTCTCTCATCAGTATACACATGTTTAAATAAATGATGGTACTTCCACGTAATTGATGAGGGAG
>NW_024424341.1:5459350-5564902 GCF_017311325.1 Ursus maritimus | reverse complement strand
GGTCCGCAAGACTTGAGTCTTCCTCAGTTTACAAATGTCTTAGCAGTCTACAAGAACAAAGCATTTCTATCAATAACCTAGTTTCCAGAGGGAAATGTAGATACAATTAAATGTCCTTATAATCTGCGGCCTCCAGGAAGTTCCCGACTATCTTCACGTGAATGCCTTACTAGAGGGGGAAACAATTTTGACAATAGCAAGGCCTCTGGTATCCTGTGAGTCCTCTTTAAAACGTATGAAAGTACTTTCTTGAAACCTCCCTTTTTCCTTCCCTCCCCCAACCCCATAGTATAAAATCAGCCACCCCTCACAACCCTGGGCAGCAGCTCCTTCTGCCCACGGGTCCTGTCCCCGTGCTTGTGCTTTCATAAGCCACCATTTTGCACCAAAGACGTCTCAAGAATTCTTTCTTGGTCGTCGGCTTCGATTCCAGCCCAGCTGAACCTCAGCGATATCCCACAACCTCGTCATAATGAAATAGTATCTCGCCATGGGAAGAGTAAGGAAGCTGTCTACGAACGGATGTGGAATGATCTCTGAGAGATGTCAGGTGCAGGCTACGCGCACATATATTTGCTCGGACGTGGATAGCATATCTCTGGGAGCATGTAAACTTAGTTGTTCATGCGGAGGGAACGTGGGTGAGAGCGGGACAGTGGGGCCTGGGATATTTTTACTGAAAGGACACCACACTTTAACAATTTGGAAACTTCAGGGAGTCTGGGTGGTTCAGTCCCTTAAGCATCTGCCTTCAGCTCAGGTCATGATCCCAGGGCCCAGGATCCCTCATCGGGCTCCTCACTCAGCGGGGAGTCTGCTTCTCCCTCTGCCTGCTGCTCCCCCAGCTTGTGCTCTCTCTCGCTCTGTCAAATAGATAAATAAAATCTTTTTTAAAAATTTGGAACCTTTGAGTTTATTGTTTATTCAAAAATAAAATTATAACTAGTGATAATAAAGAAGACTTAACACAGCGTCTGGCACATAGTGTGAATTCAATAAATGGTAGCGTATTATTATTGTTGTTGTTGTTGGCTTGGAAAGACCTAGTACGATTTGGAGTCAGATATGTAAATCAAAGGCAATTAGGACAAGAGGTTTTTGCTCTCCTAAAAGGGCGATTAGGCACATGCATTTTGACTTTGGCATCTGAGGTGGGCATAAAGATTTTAGTGCCTATTCGGAAGCCATCTAATGTAGGGTTTGAGCGGCCTCTGCCCTATACAGCGAAACTACCCGACAGCCTGCCTGAGGAGCTAGAAGCAAAGAAGCGATATGCAGCATAACAACCAGAGCGGACTGTAGGGGGGTGAAAAGATTGTGATTGAATGGGGCTGCTATTTGGTTACAGCAGACCCCTCAGTTGCCATAGAAACAAAACCACCTCTATGAGAAGATACCGCTGGGGCCAGGCAGGCATACATCTTTAAAAAAAACGACTAAATTAAAATGACGCACAGAATGGCAAGGGACGCTCCTGAAATCGCTCCATCTGGATGGATAAATGGGGAAAGCACGAAGATAACAAGCAGGGCACAGTGCAGACACTTCATGCAGGCTGACTGAAACGGCCTTCAAACCGCAGCAGAAAAATGGTATCGAATCTTGGGTTCCTCCCCTGTGACCAGGCCCCAGGTGCTGGTTTCCTCCGGGGTTTCGGATAAGCAAGGCCCCATCTTGTGGGCTGAGGTCAGGGCACCATCAAAACAGGATTCTGGATAACATGGTGGGAGAGAGAGAGGGAGAAGGAGACAGGGCAGAGAGAGAAAGAGAGAGAGGCGCACGGGAGACACACAGAGAAACTCAGACCTTGTTGCTGATAGAGTTTTTGGAGTGTGTTGTTGGGGTCCAGAGCCGACGGCCACGAGAGAATTCTTGAGACGTCTTTTGGGCAAAAAAAGGTGATTTTATTCAAGCACGGGGACAGGACTTGTTGGCAGAAGGAACCGCTGCCCTGGGGTTGTGAGGAATGGCTGATGATAGATATACTTGGGAGTTAGGGGAGGTAAGGAAAAAGGGAGGGGTCCAAAAGGACTTTCATCTGCTAATTCCCAGCATGCTCAGGGTCCTGGAGGCCTGGCTACTGTCAAGTTAAGGTTGCTTTTCTCCTACAGCAAAGCATTAACATTAGGATAGTTGAAAGTTTCCTGGAGGAATGTTCTACTCGCCCTAGCTCAAGCATTTGCCTATCGGCTGCAGGTAATAAGGAAATTTAATTGTATTTACATTCCCTTCTACCTTTGTTGCCCACATCACTCTGGAGGGGACGGTGATGTTAGGGCTCCAGGAAATTGAGTTATGGGTCTCTGGAAGTTAGGCTATTGATAAGAGTGCTTTTTCCTTGTGAATCACTAAGACACGGGTTAGCCGATGGAGACTCCTGTCTTGAAGGACTGTGATCTCTATCAGTTAACCATTTGTTCTGCCCTTCCCTTAGCATTAGGGCAGCCGGGAGAGCCCGAGGAATGTCACACAGATCCCGCCTGGGGGGCGAGGTTCGGGGTTGTAGGGTGTCAGCTTGTGCTTCATCCTCAGCTTGCCTTTGCCTCCCTCATCATTGCCAATAATCCAAAGTCCGCTGGGTGCTGGCTGACCTTCCAGGAGGGCAGTCTGGCAAACTGTACTGAGAACCTTGAAAAAGTGCATACCCAGAAATTCTAATTCCGGGAATCCGTGCTGGAATTTTCATTACAGAGCCATTTACATTTGCAAAGGGGGGGGGAATCCCCTAATAATACCAGCGAAAATTAGGAAAGAAACTAATGATACCAGTGAAAATGCTTACCCTGGGTATCCCTGTGCTTTACATGTGTCCTCTTATTTAATCCTTTTGACAAACCAGGAGGGAGGCATTCTTTATTATCTCCAAGTTACAGATGAAACCAAGACCCCTGTAGGATAAGCAATATGCCTCGGGTCAGTAAGTAAATGGCAGACCTGGGATTTCAAATCAGGTCCTTCTGAAAAGATACTCTAAGCTCTTAACAATTCACATTAAATGAATTATAATGTCATTATAAAGTGGAGTATTCTACAGACATTGAAATTACGTTTATGAAGAATTTTAGTGACAGGAAAATGTGAGAAATGCAGGTCACAAAACTTGTATATTGCATAATTCCAACTATGTTACGTGATTTTTATATCTTTGCAAACAAAAGAGACTGGGAGAAAATTATGGCTTTTAAAATAGTCTTCTGTCTGCTTTTCTATACTTACAAGTTTAAGAAAAAGATGGTCAACTCTGTGCAGATCTGAGTCTGTGGTTATGGGTAATCAGAATATTTTATTGCAGTGTTATTTTCTTAAGACCAGACAAAACCCACGGGAAGTCAGAAAAATGTCCAGTAGCAAAGAGATCTTCCAAAGGTGGTGGGTCAGAGGCAGGGGTGATCAGCGTGGGCACCGTTTCCAGCTCTAAGGGTGGTCACTGAGCCCGCTTACAGCTTGGGAAGGCTTTACGGCCTAAGGTGGCCCCTGGGGCTCTCAGAGCAACTTTCTCATTCTCCTTCCTCCTCCTCACCCTCTTCCTCTTTCCCACTTTGTCCTCTCCTTCTTCCCTTCCCCTAACGCCTTCTTTCTCCTCTTCTATCCAACCTCTATTGGGCACTGGGGTCAATCCAATATTTGTGAAATGGTTTTTTCACAGGGTGGACGTGGTTGTTTTGGGTTTTTTCCCCCCTCTTCTCCAGCATACATCTTCCTCCTTTCTGGTAACAGTGTGACTTGAGTTCTCTTTTGCAAACTATTTCTACCCGCGGGAGCCAGTGGGGCTGTTCAGGATGCCTGCCCTCACCCAGCCGCGGATGGGATGGGACTGAAATTAGCTAGTTGAAGTCTACTAGGACTGTGAATCTGGGGCAGATAAGGATAGAAAACTGGGCAAGAGGACCATCCTGAGGGAGGAAGAGACTTCGCCTTCAAAGAGACTGCTCACTCCAAACCCAGAGCTTCCTTGGAAGCTGTCTTTCCTAATGCCTGTCCTTTCGCTTTTCTTCTATTCTTTGAGCTATTCTTTATGCCTCCAAGGTTTATTTCTGTCGTTGCTGAGTTTTGCTTCAGTTGGCCAGTCTGCTTTTGTTGCTCATCGCCAAATAGCAACAGTGGCCGTTAAGAGAGTCTCAGTAACTCAGTTCAGGCACACAAAGAATAGATGTTCATCTCCTGCTGTCCTCGTTGGGTCATTCCAGGTCCTATCGCCTGGAGGTATGGGCTTTGTTCCAGATTTAGGAAACGTGGCAGTTTGGGTCATAGCTTTGCCCAATCAGTGAGTGGACTTGTTCTCTAGTCCATCCTCTTGTCTTTTTATCTGAGGGACTTGAGCCAGGGCCAGATTAGGAGGTAAGCCTGTATACAAGGCAGCTTCCAGTCTGGAGGGAAGTTACATCATCATCAGGGAAATGAGGGGCCAATGAGCTTAGGTCTCCCCAGGAGCGACCTTACAGAAGTGGTGGGAAGCTAATGAGTCTGCTCCACTGAGGGCGACATTGCCCTCTGGGGATCAGTAAAACTCTCTATTTTTTCTTTTGGATATTTTTGAGACACGCACAGAAAAGTCAGATAAAATTTTGATTTTTACTAACGTACGCAATAATGACCTTCACCTTGAACAAACGACTGCTTTCATTATCTGTTAAACCCGTTAATGTGATTCTCTGTGGTTTTCTGGTTTGGAAAACCAGGAAAGAAAACAGACCAACTACAGGAAAGTGGGAAATGTTTTACTGATTTATTTCAGAACCTTGACAATGAAGTGACTTGTAAAAAGAATAATGTAGAATTCTAGGTACTAAGATGGGCTATCTTCAAGATATATTGTTCAAATGAGTTAAAAAATAAATTTTCAAAATTATATTTATTTCAAAAAACTAAAAGAATACATAAAGGAATACTGTCCATTTTCTAAGAGTACGCATATATGTGTTAACAGGCCTGGAAGGGTAAAACTCTTCTAATAAGTTACCTCTGGGGGTAGGGAGAACGGAAATGGAATTAGGAGAGGTAGCTAAGGAAATTTACCCTTGTTGGTTGAATATTTTAGGAATATAAAAGGAATGTATTGAATGTGTTTCTGATGATTTTACAGTAAAAGTAAAATGTAAAAGGCATATGAAAATATATCTGCCCTGGTTGAGGAGGAATAGGCAGGGCGCAGGGCTGTGTGCCACTTGCCCACTCTCAAAATTGCTCTGCTATCTTGCAGCTGAGCTTAGTCTACATTCCTCATTTTTCATTTGGAGAAACTGAGGCCCAGGAGTTCAGCAGAATGATTTGTCTGAGGCTTGCAGTGTTCTTTTCTTGAGATCAGACAAAACTCAGCGAAAGCCAGAGAAAGGTCCAGAATCTCCCTCCCTTTCCCGGCACCGCTCCCACCCTCAAGCCCTTCCCAGAAGGCAAATGGAGATTCTGATTGCCTTGGTAACAGAGCTGCTTGAATTAAACATGAGCTTGTTATCGGAGTGAAGGTGAATGACCTAATGATTAACAGCAGAGGCTGAACTGCGAAGAAGGGAAGAAGGATTGCGCTAATTGTAGCTGTGAATTCAAAATCCGCTAATTGGAGCTGTGAATTCAAAATCCCCGGATTGGAGGGACGACTGTAAGGAAGCTGTGCCTGTCCTACTTCCAGCTAGCAAGAGTGTGGTTCCCCTGCCCGCCCTCACCCACCTGCGGCCAAGAGACTCTGGGCAGAGAATATAGTAGGGATCCAAGGGCAGTGTGGTTGCTCGAGGGAGTGAAGATGAGGACATCAGCCCTGGCAATGACACTAAGTGTTGTAGGGTTGGGGCAAGTTGCGTCTTTCTGGGCCTCAGTTTCCCTTTTGGTAAAATAGGTGGAAGAAGCTATGCGTCATTCCCTCTATAGCGATGATGTGAGGACCACGCGGACGGCAAAGGGGCTTCAAAAAAGATGGGGCATGGCAGAAATCAGGACAGAGCCCTCTGGTCACAAGTGGCAGAAAACCAATCCAGTTAATTTAAACCATAGAGAAAAACGGAACTGGCTGACTCACGAAGTCAGAACGATCATCGTGGGCGTGTTTGTGCACGTATTTGTATGACTCTGGCTTAGGCACGGGTGGACCCAGGAGTGAATTCTTGTTCCCAGGAACCTTCCCTTTTTCTGTAGTCTCGGCTGGTTTCTTCTGCATCGTCTTACTGGGGCAGACTCCTCCGTGGGCAGGGACCGACGACCCCGGCAGCGCTCCGCCTACGTTGCTCTCAGAGCAGGTGGTCCTAGGGAAGGTGACACCCGTCTTTCCGGTTCGAGCAGAAGTCCTGCAGAGAAGTCCGACTGCTCAGCTTTGGTCACGTGCCCATCGCTGAGCCAATCACTGGAGCCAGGGGCATGGGGCTCCCGGATGGGCTTGGCCCGGTTGGTCTACCGATCCCTAAAGTGGGTGGACTGAGCGGTGCTGCAAAGAGCCGCTGTGTAGAGAGAGAACGTGCCGCCCCTGCACGACTGGTGTCATGCCCAGAAAGTACTCCTGCCCACTGCCCTTCCCCTGCAAATCCACCCTGACCCCGGAACAGGCTCTTCTCCCAGGGACCCAAGGCAGCATTACTGTCTCCAGGGCTGCGGAGGCTGCTTGGCCCGCACAATTGGGCTAGACGCCTGTACGTGCTTCTGTGATTCGCAGGGTCCGCCTGTTGTCGTGGGCTGGGAATACTGTGGCTCCCAGTAAGCATAGAGCCCTAGTGCTGAGCCATTTGAACAGACAAGGGCATGGTCTTTACCCTTGACAGCAGTTATGTGGCTGCCAAAGAAAGGACATGTTGAAGACAGGAGAGGGCATAACCATGTTGTTTTGTTATTTTTTACATTATAAAATCAGGGGCGCCCTGGGTGGCTCAGTCAGGTAAGCATCTGCCTGAATTCAGCTCAGGTCATGATCCCAGAGACCCTGGGATCGAGCCCCTCAGCGGACTCCCTGTTCAGTGGGGAGCCTGCTTTCCCCTCTCCCTCTGCAGCAGCTCCCCCTGCTTGGGCTCTCTCTCTCTGTGTCAAATAAATAAATAAAATCTTTAAAAAATGATAAAATCAAATAAGATCTATTCTACTTTTCAAAGTAGATCATTTTCTATACAAGCTAAAATCTCTTTTGACTACCACCCCTAATCCCGTGACTCACTCCTGTTACCAATTTTATAGGTTTGACCTACTGAATAATACTCTTTAAAATATTTATTTATTTATTTATTTATTTATTTATTTATTTATTTACTAAAAAGATGTATCAGTTGGGGGGTGTGTGTGTTTGTGTGTGTGGGCACATGCTCATGGGCTAGGCTCTGCTCTGGTCACAGATAATTCCAAAATTTCAGTGGCTTAACACATTTATTTCTTACTCTAACACATGCTTGAAAAGTATCTCTAATGGGGATCTATTTATTGGTGTCACTGCGGGACTCAGGCTGCTAGAAACCAAGAAAGGAAGAAGGGAAAAGTGATGAATTTTGCACCAATTCTTAAAGCTTCCACCCAGAAGCAAGTCATGTCTTGGCCAAAGCAAGTCACATGGCCTCACCTACCTCCAAGGAGCGAGAGACTCTTGTGCCTGGGAGAGTGGGAAATATTTGGTAGACAGCATTATTGACCACTCCAGTAGGTTTAGCATATCATCTGCAATTTGTTAATTTTATTCGACAGTGTTTCTAGAATGTATCCGTGTTGATACACATAGATCTAGTTCATAACGGTAAGTCAATAAGCCGAACACAGAATAGATACTGTGTGTTTCTAACATCCCCGAGGCTCTTTCTCACTGGTGAAGTTCTTGCTATTCTTGGCCTCCAGTCCAGCAACTGATCAACTAATCAATCTATCACGAATGAATTATTTAAGCCGTGCATTATAGATGCCTTGTGCCAGAAGGTATCAATGAGACCAAGGGTCAGGGGAGCTATTGTTTCGCCTTTGAGGCACTTGGGGACTGGTTCATGGTGCAGCAGAAGGCCCAGCGAGGAGGTGTGGACGGCCAGGGCTGAGAACCTCACAACAGGGAGGTATCCTGAGGCCTGGAGTAGCCAGACTGGGCTTCCTGGACAGGGTGGGGTTAGGCCTGGAAGGATGTGTGAGGCAGGGACAGGAAGGAGGGGTCTTTACCCTTGTTCGGTGCTCCGAGTATGACGGCAGCTCAGGTACCAGTCAGTTTGGTTAGACTCATCTCCATTCTCATTGTCATGTGAGCTTGGCTGTGTCACAGTCACAGGTCAAACTCTGGCCGCTGAATCCAGGGTTATCATTCTTGGCAATGGCTCCTTTAGGACACTAACACCACAATGTGGAGCCTAAGGCCCTGTGGCTGGAATCCTCTTTTTCTAAAGTCAGTCCTTTGGATCTGGAAGTCATGGTGAAAATGACAACAGTGGATAACTGCTGAATGCTTCCTATGTGCCAGACCCCTATGGGGTAGGTACTAATGTGCGCATGTCACTCGGAGAGTGGGCGGCTGAGTAGGAAATAATACACAGCAGCAGAACAACAAAGCCAGCACTTACACACTACCCGCTACATGCCAGGCTCTCTTACAAAGGAGCTGTGTGTGAATAATTGTAGTTCTCACTGTTCTGGAGGCTGGAAGTTCAAGAGCAAGACACTGGTAGATCAAGTCCAAGATCAAGGCATGCCTGGGGAGGGCCTGCTTCCTGGTTCGTGGTGGCAGTCTTCCTGCTGTGGCCCCACATGCTGGAAGGTCTAAGGGATTTCTCTGGGTTCTCTTTTAAAAGGGCACTGATCTCATTCATGGGGGCTCCAGCCTTGTGACCTAATTACCTTCCAAAGGCCCCACCTCCTAACACCGTCATATTGGGGGTTAGGTTTCAACATTTGAATTTTGGGGAGAGACACAGGAATTCAGTCTGTAGCAGCCTTTCTTGGCCCGTCTTGTAGTCTGACAAGCAGCAGAGATGGCCTGTGGCCCTCGTGTCATTGTTAAGTACAGACAGGGCTATTTGGTCCCAGTGGGGGTGCCCAAGCTGGCTAAGCCCAACGTTTTCTTTTCACCTGACAACTCCTATTCTCTGTTAACATTTCCTGACAAGGGCTAGAGCCTCCATGTGCCATAAAGAGGACTCTCTGCTGGTCTGATTACCACAGGGCCTTCTTGGAAGTGCTCTCCAGTGGGCAGGTGAGAGGGGAAGGTATTTTCGGAGCCACCTGATGGCTGTTCCTCCAGCTGCTCCAGGCCCCAGACCTCCCTCAGTTGGGCTGATAGAGTCAGAAGTACGAACGCGTTAGCAGAAATTCTTGACCTCTCTGTGCCATGATCCCGCTGGGTGAAGCCTCTGGATCTCTCTACAGAGTAATATTTTTAGGTGCATAAATAAAATATATAGGATTACAAAGGAAACCAATGATAATGAAATGCAGTTATCAAATTGTTATAAAAATATTTTTGATATAGTAATATATGTGCTATTTTCTCAACTCATCAAGTAATGAGATCTAGAGGTAGGATTGATGACTAGAGAAAGTTCAGAGGAGAGCAAACAAGGAAGGCAAACAAGGCTCCCTGGAGGATGTGGGCTTGCCCTGTGCCTTAAAGATGGGTAAGATTTGCAAAGACATGGAGAATGGATCATAAATACCGAGTGGAAGAGACAGGGCCAGTGTCTGAGAGAAGGTGACCCTGGGCTCTGCGGAATGGGACATAGAAATCTGGGGTGTGTGAGGCACTTTAATTGGGGCCATGAGTCAATTATAATATTTTAATTACTTTCTATATTTTACTATCAGTGCCCCTTAGTTATAAGCATCTAAAGTAATAAAGACGCATTCAATTAAAAATATGTCTGTCTCCAAATCAGCCGATCACGAGAGTCGGCCCTGTTTTGGAGTCAGCAGATCGCATACGGCACAAGCTTCTGCTCCGTCCATGTGAGGGTTGGACCAGCACAGTGGGATTTCTTGGGGCTGAGCTAAAGGAAGGTGAGGTAATGCCCCTGACACCCTCCTTCCCGTACCTCGGGGTACCTTCAGGGGCCGGGAGAAGGATGCAGGCTAGACTTGCTGCAGCCTTGGGTCAGTGGGAGAATTCAAGGATTGGCAGCCGGTCCTCATTTGAAATATATATTCATACTGTGTGTGTGTGTGTGTGTGTGTGTATCTGACACACACATATATGTATTTGGCACACATACACATACACGTATCACACACACACACGCACACACACACACACACACACACACACACACACACACGTAAAGGCCTGAGAGCCAGAGAGCTGGCAGTTTAGATTTCAGTCTTGGTCTGAAGGGCAGAAATTGATCCGCGTCCCAGTCCAGCACTCAGGCAGAGAGAGGTGCTGTATCCTCTTCCATCCCTCCATGTTTTTCCCTCTAAATCCTCCCTTCCTCTACCTTTCTGTTCTATTCAGGCCCTCAGTGGGTTGGATGACGCTGCCCACATGGAGAAGGCAATCTCTTTACTCAGTGTAGGGATTCGAATGCTAATTCTGGAAACATCCTCCCAGACAAACCCAGAAGTAATGTTTAACCAGATATCTGAGCACATAAAATTGACCCATGAAATTAGCAATCACAAACGCGCCTTTGTTGACGTGGCCCCCATACACATCTCCTTAAACCACACTTAATCTCCCAACGAAGACAATAACAAGGTCATAATTCCACCTACCGTGACACAATTGTCCTGTGTCAAACCAAAACCACACTGACCCCTTCCCCAGAAAAGGAGGTAAAGTCTGTGAACAATGCTTACTCTCTTGATATCCCATGACTTACATACAATGATTTAAAGTCAACATATGGGCACCTGCACGGTTCTGTCAATTAAGCATCTGCCTTTGGGTTAGGTATGATCCCAGGGTCCTGGGATCGAGCCCCACAGTGGGCTCCCTGCTCACTGGGGAGCCTACTTCTCTCTCTGCCCCTCTCTCCTGCTTGTGTGTGTTCTCTCCCTCTCTCTCAAAAATAAATAAATAAAAATACTTAAAAAAAATGAAGTCAGTGTATTATGTTACGTTGCTAGGGAGTGGTAGAGGAAAGAAAACGTGTGTGCATGTGTGTGTGTGTGTGTGTGTGTGTACACAGTGCATTCATAACAAAGTAAGGAGGAAATACTCATGACAATTAGAGTCCTTGTTTCTGTAACGGGTCACATGGTCATGGCTGGTATTTATAACAACTTTCACTCTTCATTTTGGCTTCCCTTTGCTCTAAGCAAGCACCTCAGCTTGTCATAGTTCTTCACCTGGTGGGGTGACCCAAATCTTTATTCCTGAAGAGGCTGGGTCATTAGTGGTCCTGCCTGGATTGACTTACTGTAGTTTTCCATTGACGTTAATCACAGGGCATGGTAATACAAGAGATACCCTAAAGGATCTCCTATATTTCAGACTCTTCCCTACCTCCCTGGTCAAATTTCCCTTTGGTGATCTGGATCAGTCACCCCAGATGGCACAATAACTCCCTACTTTGCCTGTTGATTCTGAGGTATGAGGAGCACAAAGTGGCCTGGTGGCAGTCTTAACTTACAGTTCAATGGAATCATTGTTGTATCTCCTGGTGGAAGCATCCCACCCACTGGAATTAAGACCTGTAGGCCAGCAGGGTGTAATGTGGGTACAGGAAGAAAAAATTTTGCTAATGGGTCATTAAGAGTAAGAGTAAGTGGCACCACCCTCATTTCCACCTCTTGAATTCCTGGAGTCATGAATCCTGGCTATGGGAGAAACAGTACCATACACTGGCACTAATTCAGAGCATATACAGCCTTTTGGAAAGCTTTGCCCCAACTCTACAATGCATTGCCACTAGCTAGTGCTTAACAGAGTCTTCAAAAGGCCATTCTGCTGTCAAACCAGCTGCCTCAGGATGACAGAGAACATGATAAAAATTCTAGGAGCATGGCCAATAGCCACATTTCTTTTGCTGTGAAGTTGCTTGATCAGAAACAATGCTCTGTGGAATACCATGATGGTGGATAAGGCATTCTATAAGACCATGGATAGTAGTTTTGGCAGGAGCATTGCATGCAGGGAAGGCAAGTCCATATCCAGGGTAAGTATTCCAGTAAGAACAAGAGGAGTCACATAAGCGGTCCAAGATAATCAACCCGACACCAGGTAGCTGGCTGATCACCCTGGGAATGTCCCCATTTCTGGGACTCAAGTCCATGGCCTGAAGCCAGGTCATCTCTGGTGAGTGCCTAACTTCTATTCTTGCTACCATGGCCATGTTCTTCATGAATCCAGTGGGCAATGACAGAGTGGCTGGGGAAAGAGGAGGACTGGTATCCACACACCGGATCACCCTATCTGCTTGATTGTCATTCTCTGCTGAGGTCCCCCTTTGGTGAACATTCAAATGGGGCTCACGTATCTTCACATTTTTATGCCCATTCAGAGAAGCCTATTCCATATCTGTTCTCTAAATTTCCTTGTCAAAAATTATCCACTCATGGTCCTCCCAAGCGTTGGACTATCCAGTCAAACCATTGGCCACAGGCCATGAATCTGTATACAATCACAGAGTGAGCAAGCAGGTGGGTTGTTTGAAGTTCTGCTCCCGGGGAGGCCTTCTCTTCACCACTGTCCTAAGGGCTGTCCCCGAGAGGGGCTGTTATGCTGCAGCCACTCACTTTCAAGTGGTGCTTCGATGTTGTACCGAACCATCTGAAAACTCTTCTTCCTGTGTGAACTGACTGTCGGGACCTCCCCACGAGGCCGTAGGTTCTGGCTGGGAGAGACAGAGCAGTGTTGTGGGAGCGGGGATCATGGGTATTGGGGTCACTTCTTAATGTCACTTACACCTTCGGGGCCTGCTCAGGTATTTATTGTTTCTATCTGATGACGTAGTGGGACTATGCGTGTCACGGCTTGGTGAGTCAAATATCGCCCAGTTCATCATGGGCATCTCAGTTTGCATGACACTTTGCTGACCCATGGTTAAGTGTTTCGTCTTTGCTAAGGCCCCGTAGCAGACAAGAGCCTGCTTTAAAAGGGGGTCAGGGGCGCCTGGGAGGCACAGTCGTTAAGCGTTTGCCTTCGGCTCAGGGCGTGGTGCTGGCATTATGGGATCGAGCCCCACATCAGGCTCCTCCGCTGAGAGCCTGCTTCTTCCTCTCCCACTCCCCCTGCTTGTGTTCCCTCTCTCGCTGGCTGTCTCTATCTCTGTCCAATGAATAAATAAATAAAATCTTAAAAATAAAATAAAAGGGGGTCATTATCCACAGAGGATGGCAGGGCTTTGCTCCCAAATCTAGGGACTCTGTGCTGTGATTCATCTATAGGGACTGGCCCGAGGCTCCAGACAGCATCCTGATCCGCCAGTGGCACTTCAAGCACCATTGGATCTGCTGGGTCACATGGTCCAAGTGGTGCGGCAGCATGCGGGGCGGCCCGGACTTACTGCAGAGACCTCTCCTGTTCTGGGCTTATGCAAAACTAGCAGCTTTTTGGATCACTCGGTAAATGGGCCCAAGTAACACACACAGATTAGGAATACGCTGCCTCCAAAATCCAAAGCACCTCACAAGGCATTATGTCTCTTTTGTGGGAGGGGCTGGGTGAGTACCTTCACTTTTATTCTAGAAGGGTTATCTCAATATGCCCCACACTGTTTTTTTATTACATTTTTATTTTAATTCCATTATAGTTAGCATACAGTGTTATATTAGTTTTGGGTATACAATATAGGGATTCAACAGTTATACACATCATCTGGTGCTCATCATGACAGGTGCCCTCTTTAATCCCCATCATATAGTTCACCCCTCCCCCACCCGCCTCCCCATTGGTAGCCATCCGTTTGTTCTCTATAGTTAAGAGTTTGTTTCGTGGTTTGTCTCTCTGTCTCTTTTCTTTTTTTCCTTTGCTTGTCTGTTTTGTTTCTTAAATTCCCTATATGGGTGAAATCATATGGTATTTGTATTTCTCTGAGTGACTTATTTCACTTAACATTATTCTCTCTAGTTCCATCCATGTCATTGCAAATGGCAAGGTTTCATTCTTTTTATGGCTGAATAACATTCCATCATGTATACATACCACATCTTCTTTATCCATTCATCTCTCAGTGGACACTTGGGCTGCTTCCATAATTTGGCTATTGTAGGTAATGCTGCTATAAACATAGGGGTGCATGTATCCTTCTGAATTAGCGTTTTCCTATTCTTTGGATAAATACTGAGTCGTGCTACTAGTAGATGATAGGGTAGTTCTGTTTTTAACTTTTTGAGACGCCTCCGTACTGTTTTCCAGAGTGGCTGCACCAGCTTGCATTCCCACACTGCAAGAGGGTTCCCTTTCCTTTCCTTTCCTTTTTTTTTTTTTTAAGATTTTATTTATTTATTTGACAGAGAAATAGAGAGAGCCACAGACCACAAGTGGTGGGAATGGCAGAGGGAGAGGGAGAAACAGCTCCCCTCCAAGCAGGGAGCCTGATGCGGGGCTTGATCCCAGGCCGCTGGGATCATGACCTGACCCGAAGGCAGACACTTAGCCTTCTGAGTCACCCACGTGCCCAAGAGGGTTGCTTTTTCTTCACATCCTCACCAACACTTGTTGTTTCTTACGTTTTTGATTTTACACGTTCTGACAGGTGTGAAGTGACATCGCACTGCAGTTTTGATTTGCGTTTCCCTGAGCGATGTTGAGCATCTTTGCATATGTTTGTTGCCCATCTGGATGTCTTCTTTGGACAAATGTCTGTTCATGTCTCCTGCCCAGTTTAAAATTGGATTATTTGTTTTTTGGGTGGTGAGTTGTGTAAGTTCTTTATATATTTTGGATACTAATCCTTTATCAAATGTCATTTGCAAATATCTTCTCCCATTCTGAAGATAGCCTTTTAGTTTTGTTGATTGTTTTCTTTGCTGTGCAGAAGCTTTTTATTTTGATGTAGTCCCAATAGTTTATTTTTGCTTTTGTTTCCCTCGCCTTAGGAGACATATCTAGAAAAATGTCTCTATGTATATGCCCCACACTATTGAACCCCTGGAGATTTCGCTGGGGTAGAAGGTCCCCGATTTTTTTTTTTTTTTAGATTTATTTTCCACCTTCTGGCATGCAAATGTCTTTCTAATAAGTCTGGGGTAGTTGCTACTTCTTGCTTACTAGGTCCAATCAGCATACTGTTATCAATGTAATGGACCAGGGTGATATCTTGTGGAAGGGAAAGGTGATCAAGATCTCTGTGAACTAAATGATGACACAGGGCTGGAGAGCTGGTAATGCCCCTAAAGTAGGACTGTGAAGTTGTATTGCTGGCTTTACCAGCTGAAAGCAAACTGTTTCTGGTGGGTCTTACAGATAGGGATGCAGAAAAATGCATTTGCTTCATCAACAGCTGCCTATCAGGTGCCAGAGGATGTGCTGATTTGCTCAAGCCAGGAAACCACATCTGGTACAGCACCTGTAATTGGAGTCACACCCTGGTCAGGCTTACGATAATCTGTGTGATTCTCTAAGATGCATCTGTCTTCTGCACAGGCTGAATAGACAAGTGGAATGGGGATATGGTGGGAATCACTATTCCTGCACCTTTCAAGTACTTGATGGTGGCACTAATCTCTGCAATCCTGTCAGGAATGTGGTATTACTTTTGGTTTACCATTTCCCTGGGTAGAGGCGGTTCTAGTGGTCTTCACTTGGTTTTTCCACCATAACAGCCCTCACACCAGAGGTTGGGGAGGCAATGTGGGATTTTGCTTGTTGCTTTGTATATCTATTCTAATGATGAATTCCGGAACTGGGGAAATGACCACAGAATGGGTTTGGGGACCAACTGGACCCATGGCGAGATGGATTGGAGCTAAAACTCTATTGATCGCTTGACCTCCATTAGCCCTACTCTGACTGGAGGGCCACAGTGACATTTTGGGTCTCCTGGAACTAGAGTCAGTTCAGAGCCAGTGTCTTGAAGTCCCCCAAATTTCGCTTATTTTCTTTTCCCCAATACATAGTTACCCAGGTAAAGGCTGTCGATCCCTTTGGGAAGGCTAGAAGAAAAATTAATTGTGTACAATTTTGGCATATAGTGGGGCTCTTCCTCAAGGGGACCCATCTTCCTCTTCATTCAAGGGACTCTGGGTGTGTAAACTGGCTCAAGTCTGGGAATTGGTTGAAACACCATGACTATGCTTTTATGGTTCAAGTTAGACTTTTATTTACTTCACGTAGAACTTTTCTGCTTATACAGATCAGTAAGAATTTAGGTGGCTTCCTATTTCACTCCTAGGAACATGATCCATTAGCCAGCACCATAGATCTGTGTCAGACCATTCTGATCGCAGCTTTGACTCTGCTGTCCTTTACAAATAGTAACCGTGCTCACTTTTCTTCTGGTAGTTGAGTGCCTTCACTTGGCCCCTGCCACCCTAGGACCCAATTACACCCATTGCATTTAGGTTTCCTAATTCAGTGGCTGCAGTACCCACTGCAAGTTCTGGCCACAGAGAAGAGTCATGGAGCTCTTCAAGGATAGAGCTGCCCTCAGAAATTTATTTCTCACAGTCGTGGCGATGGGCATGTCTTCTGAATCCTCCCAATGTGGGTGAGTAGGTCTTAAATGACGAATCTATTCTAACATTCCAACCTCCCTAAGGCTTCGAATCCTGTCCTCTCCATTAAACCAAAGCATGTTGGGCACTTCCAATTTGTTCACTGGGTCCACCTTTCAGTGGCCAAAACCCAAGTTAAAGTCCTTTCGAACTCTCTGAGTTGTTACATGAAACAGAGAATCTCTGCTTATTGAGGCCTTACCCAGTTTTATGTTCCTTCCGCCATTATCCCACCCTCTTGGTATTCATTTAGGCACATGTTGTCTGGATTTTGGTTTGTATAAATTAGAAAACTCAATTAGTTCTTTTGGAATATAGCGCATCTCCCCATGGGTCACACTTCGTTCTTTAGGGACCTGGTGGGACTTGAGTCTAGTTATAGGTCAAGAAGCAAAGAAGCAAAAGGGGTGGTGGGGATGAGTCCTGAGGAGAATCAGCATTGCCTTGCAAGGCAAGTGCCTTGGGGGCGGCAATTACAGTTTCCTTAGACAGGGCAGGGTTAACATCCTCTGATGGGGCGGAGAGGTGGCTGCTTCCGCTGGGATTGGGGAGACCACTTCCACTGGCAAAGATTCATCAGAATTTAGGGGGTCAATGTCCCTAACTTTATCAATATTCTGACACATCCACCTTTGCTTCCCAATCAATGCGCTCACTTTACCAGTAGACCCCTGTGAAGCTGGGAGTTCAACTTGCCTTGTAATTCAGCCCGTGGCAGGATAAGATTCTGTGGTGGATTTTCAACAGTCTCAGCCCTGCAGCTACAGGACAGAAGGGTCTGTTTCAGGACATACATGGAAGCTTTCAGGTCACTTATGTAGCATTTGATCTGGAAATTTAGATCCCTGAGCTTATCCTTTTTTAATATAGTTTGTCCAGTGATATTAGGAGCAACCAACCAATGTCATTATATTCATCAGTTTTCAAAAAATGTTCAAAAGTATCATATACACAATCCCTCAGCTTCTTACTTCCTATAAGTGGTTTATTAGGAGTATCCAACGCAAATATTTTGCATCTCTTGATTACCAGGTCACACCGTGGACTATCTGTGCTCTCTTTATTGGAAATAGAAGCCACTGGTATTTTTAAATCAAGTCAGATTAGAGAGTCAAATCTAGAAATCCCAGGGCAAATTCAGAAAATTCATCCCTATAATTCTGTTTCTCTGGAACCACTCTCAGTACCAAAATCTGTATTAGTCAGGGTTCTCTAGAAATAAAGAACCAGTAAGATATATATATATTTATTTACTTACTTATTATAAGGTATTTGCTCTACTCAGGCCCTCAGTGGATTGGATGATGCCCATATACCTTAGGGAGGATAATCTGCTTTACTCAGTTTATGAATTTGAGCGTTAATCTCATCCAAAACACCTCATAGAAACACCCAGAATAATGTTTGAACAAATATCTGGGCACGCCATGACCCAGTGAAGGGGATACATAAAAATCACCATTACACCACTTCAGGAATAATTTGGTGTTTTTTCCCCAAAAGTTAAATACACACTTATGTGAGCTAGAAAATCCATTCCCAGGTATTTACTCAGGAAAGATGAAAATATGATTACAAGATGACTCATACTCAAATATTCATAAAAGATTTATTCATAATGGTAAAAAATTTGATACAGCATAAATATCTATCAACAAGTGAACGGTTAAATAAATTGTGGGGAAAACTTCCATACAATGGGAATAAAAATAATGAACTACTGTTGTATGCAACAATATATGTGAATTTCAAAACATTATCCTAAGTTAAAGAAGCCAAACACAAAAAGAGAACATACTATATGATTTTACTCATACGAAACCCAGAAAAGACAAATCTGTAGTGACAGAAAGCAGATCAGTGATTGACAGGGGCTGGAAGCAGTGGTTTTTTTTTGGGGGGGGATGTTGACTGGGAAGAGGCATAAGAAGATCTTCTGGGGTGGTGAAAATATTCTGTATCTTTTTTTAAAAAAGATTTTATTTATTCATGAGAGAGAGAGAGAAAGAGAGCACAAGTAGGGGGAGAGGCAGAGGTAGAGGGAGAAGCAGACTCCCCACTGAGCTGGAAGCTGGACATGGGGCTTGATCCCAGGACCTGGAGATTGTGGCCTGAGCTGAAGGCAGACGCTTAACCGCTTCACCGACTGAACCACCCAGGCATCCCAGAAAATAGTCTTTGTCTTTATTGTGGTGGTAATTATACAACTGTATACATTAGTCAACTTATAGAAGTATATACTTAAAATGGGTGAATTTTATTAGTGTAAATTATAACTTAATAAAGTTGATGTGAAAAAAAAAGAATACTCTGGTTTCTCCTCAGATTGAATAAATATATCACCCTGTTTCCTCTGATGGTAACATTTGCAAAACTACAGTATAACGTGGAATATATCATACCAGCTTATCAACACTGATAAAATCCACTAACTTTGATTGGATTTCCCTAGTTTTACTTACACTCATTGTGTGTGTGTGGGTATGTGCATACACATATTAAGTTCTATAAAATTTCATCACCCATGTAGGTTCACATACCCAATACCACAGCAGAGATTCTGATCAGTTCCTACATTACAAGGATCTCCCATGTCACACTTTTATAACCACACCTTCCTCCTTCCTTTTCTCTTCTCCCCACTCCACCCCCACTCCCAGTGCCTATCCCCTTGGTACCACTAATTGCTCTTCCATTTCTAAAATTTTGTCATTTCAAAATTGTATATGAACGGAGTCATACAGTATGTAACCTGTTGGGATTACTTTTTTCACTCAGCAAAATTCCCCGGAGAGTAATCCAATCCAACCCAATCGTTATTGGGTAGTATATGTGTGATAATTAGTTTTATGCATCAACATGGCTAGGCTGTGGTGCCCTGTTATTCAATCAAACATTAATCTGGGTGTTGCTGTGAAGGCATTTTGAAGATGTGGTTAACATCTACAATCGATTGAGTTTATGTAAAAGAGATTACCCTTGATAGTGTGGGTAGACCTCATCCACTCCGTTGAAATCCTTTAGAGCGAACACTGAGGTTTCCCAGAGAAGAAGAAATTCTGCCTCAAGACCGCAGCATTACCTGAGTTTCCAGCCTGCCTCCTCCCCTACACATTTTTGGACTTACACCCTCACATTTGCATGAGCTAACTCCTTAGCATAAATCTCTCTCCCCCCTTCTCTCCTTCCCACCCTGCTCCATTTCTGTCTCTCCCTCTACCTCTCTGTTCTGTTGATCTTGTCTCTCTGAAGAACGCTGGTTGATACACTTGGTATGGCGGTACCAGTTTGTTTAACCTTTCACCTTCTGAAGGACGTCTGGGTTGTTCCCAGGTTTTGGTTATTATGAATAAAGCTGGTATAAACATTCATATACAGGTTATTGTAGAAACACAGTTTTCATTTCTCAGAGATAAAGCCCAGGAGTGGAGTTGTCGGTCATAGAGTAGTGGCATGTTTAGTTTTTTTAAGAAACTGCCAAACTGTTTCCCAGAGTGGTTGTTTTCCAGAGTAGTTTTCACTATTTTACATTCCTGCCATCAATGTGGGAGTGATCCAGTTGCTCTGTATCCTCAGAAAGATTTGGTGTTTTCACTATTTTTTATTTTAACTGTTCTCATAGGTATTACTAATATCTCGTTATGGTTTTAACCGTCATTTCCTCAGTGGCTAATGTTACTGAACATTTTTTTCATGTACTTATTTGCCATCCTTAAATCCCCTTCAGTGAAATGTCTCGTCATGTCTCTTGCCAATTTTCTAGTTAGTTTTTGTTTTTGTTTACTGTGGTGTTTTGAGAGTTCTTTGTATATTGTGGATACTAGTCCTTTGAGGCGTCCCTTCTGGCTGGTCTGAAGTCAGATGTCTCTCAGGCCTACGTGAGTTGTGGTACTTACTTAACTTAGAGCTTCTTGGCCCGGACTCCTGAAGTCCCACCCTGTGTATCTGTGACTTAGTATTCAGGAACAGACCAGAAGGGAGCCTTCTGCTGATTTCTGGAGCTTTTTCTGTGATCCGTTCTTTTTCCTGGTCCTCATTCCTCAAAATCCCAGCCTGTCTGTCCGAACTCCCATCTCTGGGTCCTCAGCTCAGGGAGATGTCAGGCTCTGCTTGAATCCCCCTTTCGGACACTATAGCCCAGAAACTGCCGCTGGCACAAAGGTAGGGCGGTTACAGGATTCACGTCATTTGTTTCTCTTCTCTCAGAGACGATGGTCCTGCAACATCTGTTGTTTGAAAACTCTTGTTTCACATATTTTGTCCAGGTTTCTGGTTGTTTATGGTGAGAACATAAGTTCAGTCCCAGTTACTCATCACAGCTGGAAGCAGAAGCACGGGTCTGTGTCCTTACAGTTGGTTAATGTAAGCGTAAACACTGGGCTGCGCAGGTGGTGATGTCCAAGAGTTGGAGGGGGTGGGTGAGATGAGCGGTACTAGCTCTTTTGCCGCTTCTGAATTTTCCTAAGAATTTTCCGAGTCTGTCCTGTACCAGTTCCCGAGACTACATATGTCCAGACATACGGAGAGCTAAATGCCTGACCCGTTCTCTGCAGAGTTTTGAAGATCAGGATACAGGCATCACTTTTACTTGCTAGGTTAGACAAATATAAATAAATAATAAATAAAAATACAGATGTATGAATATATTTATGTCTATCTACACAAGTATATCAAGTAATGCATATTTGGACCCTATAGTTCAAGTCAAGATGAAAAGATCCCTGAATTGGAAGTCCAGCACACCTTGGTTAGAGTCCAGACTCCCCCATTTATGGATCCCTCTGACTTTGGGTGACTCATGAGAATTCACCGAACAAATTTCCTCTAGGTAGACATCTCATAGCAAAGTTGGACAGGGGGAAAGACACTGGGCAGAGGGCTGAGGATCAAGTGAAATCACTTTTGTAAACTGGAGAGCACTGTGCAAATGTGGGGTGTTCCTGTTAGTTTTACACAATCTCCGTGGGCAGGCAGCAGATGGCCCCAGATGTCCACATCCCTCTGCAATGCACTGTCCATCCAGCGGCCAGCAGGCTCTTGCCAGAGCACAGGTCAAATCTCCTCTTCTTCCTTGAAGCTCATCAATGGCATCCTATCACATGTTGAATAAAATCGAACTTTTTATGAAAGATGGCCTTCGAGGCTTTGTTGCCCCAGCAGTCTTCTTGCCTGCCACTTCCTCCCGCACACTCTCCTGAAGGACTGTGCTCCGTTTCTGCAACTCACAGAACTCTCCTGCCTCAGAGCCTCTGGAGCTGGGACTGCCCTCTTCTTGTATCACCTGACTCTCCTTCCTGGATTCCCCTCGTCTTCCTGAATCCCCTGCCACCTCCTACCATGGCTTAACCTGAAGGTTTCTGCCCCGTATCCTCCCCTCAGTGAAGTCTTCCCATGGCTTCCAGTGCAAAGAGGGTCCTGCTCTGGGATTCTGTCTCCTTCATGGTCATTATACCAGGTTCTGACTCTACATTCACTGGGTGTTCTCTTGTTTAGTATGTCTCTCTCCCGCTGGACCGTGAGCTCCACGAGGGAAGAGCTATGCTTATTTGTTCCCTTCTCAACCCAGAGCCTCACAGAGGGCCTGGAGGCTCAAGAGGAAGCCTGCAGAAAGAACTCAACGTTTTACCAAGTGCTAAAGAGTTACTTTCTTTTGAAAGTTTAAGCTGCCCTCTAGTGGAAAATACAACCCCATATTCGGGTCTGGCTTGCTTGCTTTGTTTCTGTTCTTGCTAGTGGGGTCCCCAGACTTTCAAATCAGAGTAGCAAAGACCTAGGATCTTGTGTCTCCCTACAGCAGAGTGGACATCGTGGAACACCTGCCCAGCCTGGGCCCACATGGAGCCCCCTACAACAGCAGGTGGGGGGACACACTTCCCCCAGTGGGACCCCTCCCAGGCTCTGGGGCCTCTCCCTGTCCTTCTGTGACAGTCAGAATTTGCACTGTCTATTCTGATTTATGTCTGCTCCCAGAAATTCATTCATGTGGTTGTGGAGTTACATTCTGTAGTGGGGTAGTGGGACTACAGTGTGCCCCTGTCTCCCAGAGGGTCAAAGCCCCCAGCTATACAATGAATCACCCACCAGCTTAGAGGCGTTTCCGTCCTTGGGGAAGCTTGGGGGCTGGTTTGAGGGCAGAGGGCCCCTAATCCACGTAGCCTTCAGTGACTCTGACTTAGGAAATGCACAAATGATGAACCCGTGATTCCAGGAGGCCTCTGGGCAGCAGCCGCCACAGGAGTGGTCCAGCCCCTGGCCACTTGCTTCTAAACCTGAGCCTTTGGCTTAATGGCATCGTAACATTACATTTGCTAAAGAACAAAACTCAACTGAAGATCTTATGGGTATTAGTCAGTGATTCATGAATCGGGAAGCATCCTGTCTAGCAGATAGAAAAGAGCTCCAAAAAGCTGAACAAAATGGGAGATTTTATAAGCAGGGGACAGGGACAAGGAAAAAGTGTTACCTCATCCTTCTTTGGGGCAGAAGGGGTCTATCAAGTGGATGACCTCACTAGTGCTAACCAGGAAGTTCCAGATTTAATGGTTTAAGATTACAGTCCTGGGAAAGGTTGAAACTGCAGTTACATTAGGTATTAAATCTAGGTTTGGTGATGTGGACTTAGCCCAAGTGACTCCATTGTGGGCCTGCTGTCTGTCTATCTGTCTCTCTTAACACGTTATGTATAGAAGGAGCAGTATTAATTTAGTTGTCCCTTTACTAAGTGATGTAGTCAGTGCCAGCAACACAAAGATGAATGGGGTGAGGTACTTGTCTTTGAAGAAGCCATGGCAATGTCTCTGATGCAATGTCACAGGTAGATTACATCTCTGGAGTTGCAAACTGATGTTCTACAGATGTTTATTTGGCTGGCACAGTGTTTAAGTTTTTAAAATTAGTTGCCAACATTTTAATATGGGCAGTTTCTTATAAAAATTCAGATTTCTGGCTTCTCTTGGAAAACCAACATGGCCATACTGGGTCCACCACTATTTCCCGTAGGACTTACACAGGGGCCCACTTCTTTTCTTCTTTTCTTCTGTCACTTGCCTGGCCATTCTGGCCATTTATGCTTGAGACCTCTGTTGTAGGAGCAGCAAAACGGGAGCAATTAATTCTGAAAGCAAGTGAGAGGGTGGGTGAAGTCTTCTCAGACAGGGTGACTTCCCAGATGCCATCGTGACAGCCTGAATGGGAGGTGGTGGTGGCCCTCTGGGGCCGTGGCAGGGAAGGTGGGGTGAGATGAGTGTCATATATGCTGGAAGATAAGCTGTACTTGGGTTTGGCTTTACAGCACAGCAAATGTGAATCATGGACAAGAATTCCAGGCCAAGTGTCCCAGCAGAAAGATGAAAACTGAACTGGCCTCAGGACAGAAGTCAGGTGTGAAGGGCTTTGTGTCAAATATGAATGATGTCATTTGAGGGCTAGGGATCTTGTTGAAATGCAGATTCTCATCCGGCGGGGGAGAGACCCTGCCTTTCTAACAAGATCCTGGTCCCTGGGCTATACTTTGAGTTGTCGGGGCCCAGAACATGGGCTGCAATCTAGTGGGCCATGAGTCAGATCTGGCCTAGGAAATAAGCTTTTCTGGGTTGCATAGGGTTTACATTTTTTTAAAAAAATAGTTGTTCCTTGAAAATCAGGCATTTTCACATAAAAATCTGATTTTTTCCTTTTCACTCATCATTCTCTATCATATCACTAAATTTTATTTTTAGTATTTTTCATAAAAACTTTTTTTAATCGCTTTTTTTACTTGTTCATTGTGTATCCTCACAAGGCTGTGAATTCCATGCAGACAGAGGCCTTCCCTGTCTTGTTTTCCCCTTTCCTGTGAGTCTAGAACAGTGTCTGGCACATAGTCTATATTCTAGTGTTTATTATTTGTCAAGTGAGTCAACAAATGCAGTTGCCTGTGTGCTCACAGTGATTGCCCGCAGTCCGTACTTAGCTGTCTTCACTCACTTATGTTACCTCCTGAAAAAGGTGGAGTCCCGACATGCCCTTGGGAAACCCCTAGGTTTAGGGAACCTGAGGGGAGGGAAGAGGAACGAGGGCAGGAAGGAAGACTAGGAGAGTGAGTACCTGAGGCCAAGGGAGGAAAGACTACAGAGGAAGGGTGCTGGGCAGTCAGTGCTCCCACGAAGTGGAGGGTGATGGAGGGAACTGCTGGCCTTCAAGAAAGCAGGAGAGGAAGAAAGCATGTAGGCCGTATCTTAGGATTGCAACCGGGCTTTGGGAAGTTTTTTGGGGAGGGTGGTTAGTTTTGAGTCCTTGTGTAGACATAGTATAATGACCTAGTGGTGGGAAAGAGAGCAAAGATATAAACAACGGTGGGAATAATGGATGCCAGCCCAATTGAGGGTAAGTGGAAGGTTGAGATAGGCCACAAGTGGAAAGAAAGAAGGAAAAAAAAATCCTCTCCTTAGGATAAGGGGGAGGGGGCAGGGAAGGCAAACTCCCAAGAAATGTGTGCACCTTACAGGTCTCCATTTAGGGGAAAAGTCTAAAAACGTTTGATATAATTGAGCGAGTAATGAATAAACATTGATGAAGGTTTGGAAATGCATCCAGTTTAATAAATAATTTGTCCTTGATGGAGTTGCAACAGCATTCGTCCCTGACTCTGTGGCCTCCTGTTTCTTTCCAAGATTTTTCCAGAAGCACTGGTTTGGGTAATATCTTGACAGCTGATGAAATATTTGGTAATTGAACAAGAAGAGAGCTATGTTGTCTCCAGGGCTGAGGGAGAAAGGTGAGGAGAAATCCTGCTACCTGTGGTGTTTGTGGGCGGGAGGGTTAAAAGGACAATAATGAGAAAACTAGCTTCGTCTTCAAGGCCTGATGCTTGTCTCGATTTTACTGTTTTGTGTGTTTTCACCTTGTGGAACTCAATAAATATTTGCTCAGTGAATGAGTAAGTGTAAGGTCAGACCCTGTACACAGGAGTCAAAGAAATCGTATTTCCTGGAAAAGCTAGTGGAATGAAGTGCAGGTTCCCACAGTCGCCTCTTCCAGCTCCATTTCGTTTAGTCATAAGGGATCTGAGGAGCTTTAGCCCAAGGTCTTCCTTCAAGGCAGTAAGTGGATACATTTTCCCTATGACAAGACTGCACAGCCCGTCACGACCAGGGTCTTGGCCTTCTGTGGGACTCAGCCCACAAGGTGTTGCCGTAACCTCTGCCATCACCCGTCCTCCTCAGCTCTGACAGGTCATGGCCCGGCTGAAGTGTAAAGGGGTGGCTTCTGGAGTTTGGCTGGTTATAATCTTGGCTGTGCTGGGTTAAATTGGGCAAGTTAGTTGACTTCTTGGTGACTCTGTTTCCTCAAACGTAAAATGAGAGTAACAATATTTCCTGTCTCATAGGATTTTTTTGAAGATTGAATAAAATAAAGCAGGTATGTAATACACAACATGATGACTATAGCTAAGACCACCGATCTATAGAAAAGAGACCAAATCCTCTCACCACAAGGAGAAAACATTTTTTTTCCTTTCTTCTTTTCTTCTTTCTTTTATTTTTATTGTATCTATCTTTGAAGATGGATGTTAGCTGGACCTACTGTGGTAATCATTTCACAATATATGTAAATCAAATGGTCACGCTGGATGCCTTAAACTTATGGGGTAATGTAGGTCAATTATTTCTCAATAAAACTGGAAGAAAAGAAAGTATAGGTAAAGCATGCAGGAGGGTGTCTTGCACACAATACTCAATACATGGTGGTTGTTATTATTGGAGATTACAGTTGCCTTTGATTAATAATTATGGATAAAGCCTACTTTTACTAAATTTGATGTGACATTCTTTGAAAATATTGTGTGTGCGCATACATAGCAAATGAGAGAGAGGTGGAGGGGATGTTGAGAGAGACTGAGGCTGATTTTTAGTGATGAAAAGTTCACACCCACCTAGACCAATACACTATTACAACTGAGGAGGACCTTCTGACAGGTGAAGTGACTTGCTTAAGGTAATACCACTAGTAATGGCAGAAACAAGTCTGAATACTATGTTTTTTGATCCCCAATTCAGTGCCTCTTATTCGAATACCCATTTCCAGGCATGGCTTGGTAGCGTTTCAGAAATCATCCCAAATTACTTTCCAGTTCAATTTTGTCCACGTTAGTCGCAGTCAACGAAAGACCAAGAGCTTGGACGAGAACAGCGGTCAGCCCGCCCAGTAGGTGGCGCAAGGGCGCTGTTACTGGGGTTAGAGGGGGCTGGAGGGGGCGGAGCTCGTTCGGAAACGAAGCAACGTACGCCTTTCTTTAATTGGCCGGAGAGCCTCGGCCCACCATCCAATCAGAAGTGCCTGCGTCACCTTGTTCCCCGGCTAGGCGGCTGCCCGCGGAAATTTGAAATGGCTGACGGATTGCTGGCGGGTGGCGGGCTGGGGTCGCAGACTATGACTCCGCAGCCGGAGCGCACGGGCTGGGCGGTCGAGGAGGAGCCAGAGCCTCTGGAAAAAGGTGAGCACCCGTCTTGTCGGGCCCGAGGAGCCAGCCGCCTCCTGACAGCGGACCATGTCCGCGGTGGCTTGGGACGTCGGGACCCTCCGAGGGCGCCTGGGTCTTAACAGGCCTTCCGGACCCGGCGGGCCAGGGTGGCGGCGGTGACAGCGAGAGGCTCCGACCCCTTCTCAGAACGTCAACGTCGGGAGGTACCCGGGGCATCTCCCCTTCTCGCCCCCCTCTGGCTTCAGCTTCCTTGAGACTGGAGGGGGTTGGGCCGGCTCAGGGATTTCCAACCTGGATGTCTGGGTGGGCTTCCGGGGATTTTTTTGAGCGTTCATCTGTGCAGAGACGTCTCCTCTTTCTCATCTCAATCTCAGAAGAGATCATGAACCCTTTCCCAAAAGAGAAGAAACGTGAACCCTTGGTCTCAGTAGCTGCCCCGAGCACGGAGGGTCGGTGACACGCCCAAAGTTAGGGGAGCCAGGATGGGACCGAGTCTAAGAATAGAGCCCTAGTGTAATTTTCAGTCCTGTCTACCTCTTTTTGGAGATTCCGTTATGACTTTTTTCCTGATATTTTAAGCTGTTCAGACTTTTCCTTTAACATTTGCAGCTGGATTATGTAGTGCCAGCAAAGGGAGATTGTGTAGTTCTGGCAAAGGGAGAAAACATACGTGTGACTTAATTCCACTCTAAACCCTCTTGTAAACTGGCAAAAATTTGGCCTTAGTTCTCCAGAGCCAGGGGTCCCACAGCATGTTGAAGATGAATTGAAATAATGTGTGAAAAGTAGTACGTTCAAAGTGGCTGTAAAGAATGGTGCCGAAGTAAGGTACTCTTTGCTTCTTTATATTGTGTTAAAATACACATAAAGTTTACCATCTTAACCATTTTAAACTGTCTAGTTCAGGGTATTAAATGTATTCACATTGTTGTGCAGCTGTCACCACCATCCATCCCCCTAACTCTTTCATCTTGTAGACTGAAACTCTGTACCTATTAGACAATAACTCCCCATCCTCCCCTCTCCCAGCCCCTGGCTACCAGCATTATACGTTCTGTCTCTATGACTTTGACTACTCTAAGTACCTCATCTCAGTGAATTTTTACAGTATTTGTCTTCCTGTGACTGGCTTATTTCATTTAGCGTCATGTCCTCAGGGTTCATCCATGATGTAGCAGGTGTCAGCATTTCCTTCCTTTTTAAGGTTGAATAATAATATTCCTTTGCATGTAGATATCACCTTTTGCTTATCCATTCATCCGTTTTTGGACACGTGGGTTGCTCCCACCTTGTAGCTATATGTAAATAATGCTGCTATGAACACGGGTGTACAAATATCTTTTGGAGATCCTGCTTTCAGTTCTTTTGGATATATACTCAGAAGTGGAATTGCTGGGTCATATGGCAATTCTACTTTTAAATTTTTGAGGGACCACCGTACTGTTCTCCATAGCCCTGTACCATTTTCCATGCCCACAGCCGTGTACAAGAGTTCCTGTTTTTCCACATCCTCACCAACACTTGTTTCCTTGATAGTTTTTCTTGTTGTTTTTGATAATAGCTATCCTAATGGGTGTGAGGAGAAGGTATTATTTCTTTAATAAACATTTATATATACTATTTGATGGGTACTGTTGTGATTAACAGGTCATTTATTTAATTAATATAATTGAAATAGTCATGCTATTTTCATCTTCCCTCCATAGAAGAGGAAACTGAGGCACAGAGAGATTGCCACGCAGCTAGTGAGGTATCGATGTTGTCTGAGGCTCATATGTGTTGGCTTTTGTGAGCAGTAGGCTTGAGTACGCTGTGGGTCATTTGTGGGGTCAAGTATTCTGGTGGCCTGAATAGAGACAAAGAAGTCAAAGGAAGGAGAAATAGGAGGAGCAGGGGGCAGTGGGGTGGGGTGTGGTGGAGAGAAAGATTGCTGTTAATAACAGTCTCAGATATCCTCCCTGAAACAACCTGTGGAAACTATTTTGCCAGCTTAAATTCTACCCTCGGCATTGTTTATTTACTAGTTGTTTTGTCTATTAAAAACATTGTATTATACAGAATTAGATATGCCACTGACCAAATCATGCCTTATGAAACATAATTGCATACAGCCCAAACCTAATGTGATTAGCATTTTCTAATCCTTTCTTTAGACACAGTCACTGAATTTAGTGAGGAGGAACCTTTAGCAAAGTAGCTTTAGCGAACTAAACCTTATGCATTATTAAGAATCTCTCATCCCTGTTTATTGAGGGGCCATTGACAGACTGATATTGCAGAAAATAAAGGGAGGCTTCAGCTCATTTGTGAAGGAATATAGGAAACCAATTCCTAACTATTTTATTTTTAAAAAAAGATTATTTATTTATTCATTTGACAGAGAGAGAGATAGAGACAGCCAGCGAGAGAGGGAACACAAGCAGGGGGAGTGGGAGAGGAAGAAGCAGGCTCCCAGCGGAGGACCCTGATGTGGGGCTTGATCCCAGAACGCTGGGATCACGCCCTGAGCCAAAGGCAGACGCTTAAAGACTGAGCTGCCCAGGCGCCCCAATTCCTAACTTTAAAGCAGCTTTATGGAATTGTTTTGGGGAAAAAAACAACTGTAAGATATTTGACCATTGTAAGTTGCTAGCTATAGTAAGAATCATAGCTTTATCCTTTGAAGGAGATCTTTAGTGATTTCCAGTGAATGAAAAAACCCTTTTTCTCTGCCTCCCTGAAAAACTTCACAGAACAACAAAGACCTAACCTGTGAAAGATTTTAGGTTCTTATTGTTTCGAAGTAGAACTTGGATTTCGAGATATTTTCAAGTTTGGAAAACTGATTTCTTCTGACAGTGATAAAGGTAAATAAAGCATCACGCCCCAGTCCTTGTTTGTATTTTGTTTGGAATTTCTAAGCAAGGATATGAAATTAGAAGTGGTCTATAAGCACTGGAAGGGTCCGGGATAGTTAAACCTGCTTATTTTCTTTGTTCTTTTAGGTCTGTTCCAAGATGAAGATTCATGCAGTGATTGTAGCAATCATGATAAGCCAGGTTCTAGTTTATCAAGTTTTGTGCCTGAAGGAAAGACTCATTTCCCAGAAATATTCCAGACAAGTCAACTTTTGTTCTATGAGCGATTCAGAGCTTATCAAGATTACATTTTAGGTGAGTAGTTTTTTGTTTTGTTTTGTTTTTGGGTTTTTTTGCTGCTTTTATCTTTTCAGTTTACAAGTAGATTGTCTGTCTCAGTCTACCAGATTGCTAGTTGGTTCTGAGAAAGGGGATTTATTAACTTTTCTCTGCATTATGCAGTCTCAATTCTTATTGTGCTTAATTTGTTTGTAGCTGACTGCAAGGCCTCTGAAGTAAGAGAATTCACAGCTGAGTTCTTGGAGAAGGTCCTTGAACCATCTGGATGGCGGGCAGTCTGGCACACTAATGTGTTTGAGGTGCTGGTTGAGGTAAATTTAATTCTGTTGTTAAGACATTTGTCTCTAGCTAAAAGCACTTTCCTTCAGACTGTTACAGCCAAAGTGCTTATTTTTAATTAAAGTTTATGAGCTGATTGAAAATAGCATGTTTTTTCACATCTAATTGTCATGGTGTATGAAGTGCTCCGCAAATTTTAAACGCAGCCAAGGAGGAGCTACCAGGGAATTGAGGTGGTTAAAGTTCCAGTGTCCTTTGACAAGGGGAAACGGATTATAAACCTATGAAGTGGATGAGGTATTTGAGACCATTTAAAAAATAAAGAGGCCTCATTATGAAGTCAGCGGAGTTTCAATTAATTTTTTTACCTTCTTAGTTGTAGCCCGTTAAGTAGCTCAAACCAAACAGGCATTTTAAAACTGGCCTATTTTTTGCCTAACAAGTTTGTAGATATGTGGTTAATCTCTCGATAATGTGTCCCATTGTCAAAAGTAAAAACAATCTTATTTTTCAACCGACTGGGCCTTTTACACTAAATTTGCACTCTAATTACAGCTGAGAATTTTTCTCGGTGTTTGTTGACTGGACCACAGAAAGCCCTGTTAACCTAAAATGTTAAACCAGGGAGTGAGAATACAAGTTGTTGCTGCAGCTCTCTTAGAAAATGACATCATTTACTGCAGTGATTATGGACGAGGCCGTGGGTTGCAGCTGTTCCTGGTGACTTAAATTTTGTATTATGTTAATATCTTTGGTTGCAGTAAAGTCCTATTAATTTGGTTACGATAGTGTTGTCATCGGCCGTGTTGTCCGTCCACGTCTGACCCCCCCACCTCCACCCTGATCTCTAATAGTTGTCAAGTCATGTCAAAGTCATTGTTTTAAAAGAGAAATGTGTCATTCCTCTGCTTAAAACCTCTAACGCATTGCATTTACCAAAGCCCTGCTGTTGGCTTTGTGGCTTCTCATTGTCTAGAGAACACAAAATCCAAGCTCCTTCCGTTGCTCTTTCCGTCTTTGCCCTTTTCTCTCACCTCCTGTCCTGCTGCCCCTCCCCCACCCATTTCTTTCCTTTGGTTCCAGCAACAAATACTGCCTGTCTGCTGCTCCCGCAGCCAAGCTTTTCTCTGCCACAGGGCCTTTTCACCTTCCTGCTCTTCAGACGGCTGCTTCCCTTTCATCCTGTACGTCACAGCTAAGGAGTGACTTCCCCCGACCACCCCAGCAAAACCAGGCCACCACCCCTACTGGTTATACCTTGTCACTTGGTCATCACCATCCTGTTTGTTTGTCTCCTCAGTTACAATGTAAGCTCCATTTGGGTAACAGCCAGGCCCTTCTTGTTTATTTTTTATATTATGGAAGAAGGCTCCCTGTTCCCATTACATGCATAAAAAAAATCAGGCTAGTAGTAGTGTTTTGTATGTATCTTTATTTTGATTTCCATGTAAGTCACCTTATTTTAAATTTCAGGTCACAGATGTGGACTTTGCAGCCTTGAAGGCAGTGGTGAGGCTTGCCGACCCATACCTCTGTGAATCTCAAGTGAGCTCTTTTACCTTGGAGTGTATGAATGAGCTCCTTGATCTGAAGGAACATCGGTTGCCCCTGCAGGAGCTGTGGGTGGTGTTTGATGATTCTGGAGCATTTGACCAGACGGCCCTTGCAATTGAGCATGTCAGGTAGGAAGAGAGAAGAGTTGATAAAAATAACCTCGTGGCGAGCAACTTTGGATGAAATGCAGTCATTCTGGTCTGTGTTATATACCCAGATTTAAAACTCATACTGTAACGTTAGTCTTTGCAGTATTTTAAAATATTCAAAGATAGGGGAATCTTTTTTAAATTAAAAAGATTTAAAAAGCATTTAAAATTTTCATTTCGAGATAATTTCAGATTTACGGAAAAGCTGGAAAAAATACAAAGAATTCCTGTATGGCTTTCATTCAGTGTTCCCACATGTTAACAAAAGGTAGAGGATTCTTCATTTGGTTTGCATATGTTGAGAAACTCTTAAAAGTTCTGGATGCTAAGGCTTATGGTTGATGTACTTGAATATGAGGAAAGGAGAGGAAGTGAGGGAGGTGGTACACCATGTCTTGTGCACCAACAAGACACACATTTTTTTTTTTTTTCCCCAAGAATGTATCTGCCCAAAGAAGGTGTCTTCTTAGGTCATTTCCAGGATCCTTAGGGGATATGTTCATGCCTTTCAACCTTTTCTGGCATCCTTGATTTCCGCTTGAACATGTGCACTCTTTGTCCTTTCAGTGAGGAGGAAAGCTCCTACCTGGATCAAGTGGTATGCGTTTTTGTTTTTTTTTAATTTTAATTACAGTGTAGGTAAAATACAGTGTGATATTAGTTGCAGGTGTACACTATAGTGATTCAGCACTTCCATACATCTCCCAGTGCTCATCATGACAAGTGCCCTCCTTCGTCCCCATCACCTACTTCACCCATCCCCCCAACCATCTTCCCTCTGACAACTATCATCAGATAAATCTTTTGTCAGGTAGTTCCTGATACAGATAGCTTTTTTGGATCTTCTGTGTTTTAAGTATATTCACTAAGGAAGGCTGACTTTTTGTCTATTTAAAAATGCACTTCTATTCCTCTAGGAACTGGGAGACTGGATAATTTAATGATCATGTTAATAGTGTGGCATAGTGTCTTGTAGTTTTCAGTTTTTATACCATTAGTGGGTTAACCTGGTTTTGCTGAGCTTAATTTGAATGCTTTACAAAGAAGCAGGGTGTTTTGGGCCCTGCTTCCAAGACCTTATGGAAAATTTCTAATTCTATGCAAGAACTTTTTTACCCTGTATGTTCAGTATTAGGCCAAGTAATACAAATCTAAAGAACTGGCTTCTGTCCAGAACCAGAATAATTCTCTTATGTGTCTCTCACTTAAAAAAATCTGTCAATTGAAACATTTGAAGGGAAAGGGATAATTGGCAAGTTTAGGAAATTAAGAATCAGGGAGCCAATCTCTAGGGGGTATTGAAGGTGGAAGACAGACTAGTATTCAGAATTAGTAATGGTATTATTTGAAGGTGAGCCTAGCTAAACTTATTTTTCATTTTGAGGACTCAGATTCTGGTCAATGCCCAGAAAAGTTCAAATTATGCAGGTTCTCATTTGTTTATTCAATGAATATTCCAGTGCTGCGTCCCGAGTTGAAGGGGAGATTTGACTGGTGCATGACACTGACTCAATCACCATCACCAGGGGGCTGTCAGTCTAAAGGTGGAGATGAATCTTAACCCCACAAAGGTGTATATGTGGTTGGAAACTGCAGTGAGTGCAGTGAAGAGGTAGAGTGTGCTAAGGCTAGGTCAGGTGGCTGTTACATGGCTGTCTCCTGAGGAAATGGCATTTGAACCCGGGTCTGAAGTGTTGGCTAGGTGAGAGGGGCCGTGGCAGGAGTGAGGAGGGAACAGGTTCAGGAGCTGAGTGAATTGAAGGCGCTGAAAGGCCAGTGTGTCTGGAACACAGGCAGAAATGGGGGAGGCTTAGGAAGCCAGCTTAGAGGTTGTCAGGAGTCAGAAGACATAGGGCCTTGTCAGCCAGTTAGTCATTTTTGTCTTTAAGAGCACTGGGGAAGCACTGAAACGTTTTCATTCAAAGGTCAATAGGATCAGCTTTGTATTTTAAAAGGTTCCTTCTGGCTGCTGTGTGGAAAACAAATGCAGGGAGATGGACTAGGAAGACCAGGTTAGGGGCAAGAGAGTGGACTGGAGTGGGCTATGGAGAGACACATGGAGGCTTCCTGAGGAGGTAGGATGGCTGGGACTTGGTGGTGGAGTGGATCTGGGGGATGAGGAGATACGAGTGGATATGGCAGAAGTCAAGGTTTCTGTCTTGAGGGAATAAACACCGGAGGAGGTGCCCATGTGAATGATGTATGAATGTCCAGTACGGTACTGGTGAGCTTACTACTTGAGCTGGGTCTTGAAATGTGAGTGGAAGCTCACCAGGTGGAGAGGATGGACAGCCTGACCAGCATGACACCTGGAGGTCTGAAAGAGCTTGTGAAATGGAAGTAGGAGGTGTGAAATGCATGTAGGAGGTCTGAGGCCAGAGTGCTCTAAGCCAGATTGTGAACCCATGGAATACCGCCATGCTCGGGATTTTGAACTTCATTCTGAGGGCAGGAGCCAGCAGTTTTTTTTATGGAGTAAAGGCATGCTCGGGTTCTTTNNNTTTTTTTTTTTTTTTTTTTTTTTTTTTTTTTTAAGATGAGTCTAGAGGGGGCACTTGGGTGGCTCAGTCTTTTAAGTGTCTTCCTTCGGCTCAAGTCATGATCCGGGGTCCTGGGATCGAGCCCTGCGTTGGGCTCCCTCCTCAGCAGGGAGTCTGCTTCTCCCTCCGCCTGCTCTTGTGCTCTCCCTCTCTCTCTCTCTCTCTCCCTCTCAAAAAAAAAAAAAAAAAAACTTAAAAAAAAAAAAAAAGCCAAGCAACAACAAAAAAGATGACTCTAGAGGATGAAGAGACTGGCAGTCCAATCTACAAGGATTAAGATGATGGCTTCGTTTTCACTGATCCTTTTCACAGCAGAACTTGCTGACCGAGCTCTGTGTAGTCTCAGTCTGCACTTGGCATTCCAGTAATGCTTCCACTGCTGCACAGTGCCCCTGAAATTGTGCTGGAGGTCACCAAAGTCCTCCATGTTCTCCTTCCCCATCATCTCATCTCTGCCCTTATCTTGCTTCTTGGTCGCATTCTAGCTATTTGATCATTCCCATCTTCTTAACACACTCTCCTCCCCGCTTCTTAGTCACTTTGGCCTGCTCTTCCTCTCTTGCTCAAGACTTTAAAATGTTGGAGCTACCCAGGGATCCGTCTTAGGCTAGCTACCCTTCTGTCTCTTTAATCAGCCTTGGAAGCACATTAGAATCACCTGGGAATTGTTTTTTATAGGAGTATTCCAACTAATACATGAAGAAAGAATGATAGGATCAGAATATTAGTATTTTACAACCTGTAATAAAGAAAATAAAGATTTGAGGCAATGGTCATGATTTGCCACCACAACCACTGGTTACAAACTCACAGGGAACTTTGTAGTGGGTGGATCAGGCTGAGAAACCTGAATCCAGTGTTTCTTAACCACATCATCGGAAGAGATGACCAGGTCTCATATACTTCCTGATGGAAGTACATTGTGTCTCCTTTTAAGTATCCTTGCCAAAAAAAAATTTTTCCTAAAGCTTATCAAGTCTTTAGATCTTACTGTCTGTTTACCAGAAGTAAAAGACACAGAAGAACATGTTAAATGACCCCACGAGGATGCAATCAATAAAATTCAGAGTGTGAAAAACTGTTAAATAAATTGCAAGGAGAAAAGGAAGGAGGGATAATCTATAGAATAGAAGTGATTTAATTAAATGCAATGGTTGACCCTTGTTTGGATCCTTATTTGAACAAGGCAATGATCAAACAACAATAGCAGAAGAGACAAACAGGGAAAATTTAACACTAACTAGATACTTGGATATTAAGGAATTATAATATTTTCTTATATAAAGATTTATTTTAGAGCTACATACTAAAATTTGTGAATGATGTTATAGGTTTGACATTTGCTTTAAAGTAATCCGGTGTCGGGTTGGTGGGGGTGGGGAGCAGAGGATGGGTAGGGCAGAAATGAAATAAGATTGCCTCTGCACTGGTAATTGTTGAAGCTGGGTGATGCATACATGGTATTCATGATACTCTTTGCTTTTGTATATGTTTGAAATTTTCCGTAATAAAAATTTGTTAAATCACTTGGAGAGGTTTAAAAAAATTGGATTCTCTATCTAACCGTTGTCTCCCCCAAAGATTCTGATTTATTGCTCTGGAATAGGTTTGGGAACCAATTTTTAAAAGCTTCCAAGGGGGACTCTAACATGCAGCCAGGTCTGAGAACTGCTGCTTTCATGTCTCCAGATGATCTCATCTGTTGTTTTCATGCCTTCAATACGCTGACAACTGCCAGGTTTAGGTCTTTAGCCCTGACCTTTCCCTTGGGCTCTAGGCTTGTATATTCATCGTCACTCTTGACATTATCCACTTGGAGGTCAGATAGGCATCTCAATTCAAACATGCAGAAAACAACTCTGTTTTTAACCTAAACCTATTTCTCTCCCAGTCTTTTCTCTCTTAACAAATGATACTACCATCCACCCAATTATAGATGGTCAATAAATCTTCTTTTTCTTTTATTTATTTATTTAATTTATTTATTTAGAGCATGAACTGGTGGGGGGAGGGGCAGAGGGAGAGGGAGAAGCAGACTCTCCGCTCAGTTGACCTGGGACTCGATCCCAGGACTCTGGGATCATGACCTGAGCTGAAGACAGATACTCAACCAACTGAGCCACCCAATCACCCCAATAAATAGTTCTAATTAAAGATCATCATGGAACTAGTGTCGTAGAAAAGTTTCTTTAGCCAATCCATAGAAGTTCTATAACTCATGACTGTCAAGTCTAGAATTTATGTAACATTCTCCTCTGTAGCTGATACAGTCGTTTTGATTTACTCTTTAGTTTGCACCCCTCCAGAACCCTAACACTGAGCCAGTGATTGAATTTGAATGATATGAATTTCCTTTTCAGGTTTTTCTATCAAAACATTTGGAGGAGCTGGGATGAAGAAGAGGAGGATGAGTATGATTATTTTGTCAGATGTGTTGAACCTCGATTGAGATTGTAAGTATTTATTAGTGACCTTGTACATGTTGGAAAAACAGCTGTCCGTGGTTTAGTTTTACCCATCTGGTGTATGTATACTTCAGGGGCCCACACACAGAACAGGCCACCGTACGAATAGTATAACCCATTGAGAAGTTATTAAATGGAACTTGTACAAGTACAGAGAAACCTACTTTTAGTTTATAAACTGCGTAACAGCAGAGTTCAGGGACATTAAAGTTAAACAGCTAACTGTTTTGTAAGTCTAAGTAAAACTGTTGAGCTAACGTGTTAAAAAAAAAAAAACCCTGTGTTAAATTCAAAGACAATTGTTTGAAAAACAGTGAAATTAGTTTAATTATAGAAGACTTCTTTTGCTTTAATTTTGCAAAAGAGTACTTTAAAGAACATTTGGCTTTATTCTAAGTTCCTACAGTAAAACACACTAGGTTAAACTAACAGAATTATTTCAGGGTGTTTTGTCAAGTTCTTGCCCTTGAATCTTATTTGACAAATGGATGAAAATACTAAACAGTTAATATTGGTGGTGCATAAAAATTTCCTAAATACTGAAACACATTCTTTTTCTAATTTGTCGTATTTTAATAGGGAAAAATGTTTACATTACAAAAAACCTAGCTTAACCATGCAACCCAAGTAGTTGTTCTGCACTGATTTTGTTAAATGTGGCATTCAGATTTCCACTAGATGGTACTCTAAGACCAGGTAATTTTTCTTGTATTCGTAAGCAGTAATTTAAAGGCAGTGCTGCAATAAGAATAAAATTAGAACTTGCACTCAAAAAAAATATTGTAGAAGGTAATTTTTTTCCCCCTGTGTGAAAGATGATTTGGTTACATAAGGTAGTAACCCTTTACATTTTTGTGGAACCCAATTAGATTTAGTAACTTTCTCTTGGTTTATATAGTAAATAATAAGTAAAAAAATATGTGAAAAGTCTGGTTAATGGTTCTACCTGATGTAGAATTATGTATGATTTCTATTTAGCCTTTCCAACTTTTCCATTGTGTATTTCCTATTTTCCCATAGTGTAGTCAATAAAATGCCAGGATTTCAATAAGCTTGCATATTTTCTAGTTTTGGTACGCTTGCTCTTAGAAAGCAGTGATCGGTTTTGATTGAAGTGAAATGTAATGGTAGGTGAATATTTTGTATCCAGCAAATTTGATCTTGGAAAGGACTGTATTCTGATTTGACAGCTTTACATGTTCAAACAACAAGAAATGATTTACATACATACCTGGTACATCACTGGCAGATGGGGAGGCATAAGGGAGGAATTGTTTTCAGTTATGGAGAAGAAACTATGGTACTTGGTGGGAAAACTGGAATGTTATCAAATGTAGGCAGACTCTTTATAAAAGGTCCCTGGGCAAAGATAGCGTGTTTTCAACAGACAGGATTTAAAGGGAACCAAACCATATTGTCTTGATTTTGCACCCTGAGGTAGATGTTTTTCCTTTTTAATTCAAAACACTGTGCTTCAAAGCTTATGGGTCTGAGACACAGATGTTTGTTCATTGCTTCCAGACCACAAAGTATCACTTTAATGAGAAGAAATAAGCTGATTGGCATGGATATTGGAAATGCTAAGAAACTTACTTTAAAATTTGAGTCTTAATCTTCATAACTTAATAGACCTGACCAAGCAAGTGGTTTGGTTCCCAATTTTTTGTTTGCAAAGTGGATTTCTAGAATATCTTTAAATGAGTATGGATTAACCAAAGCAGACAAAATCCATGCTTTTCAAGCTTCACCTAATTCATTTACTTGAAAAGTGGGGAAAAAAATTATTTTTTATTCATTTTAAATACTGTTTGAATGTTAACTGTAATTTCATGTAAATTTGTTTAGGATGTGGTTCTGTTTTTCCCCCCGATCTTATTTAGAGCATGACTAAGTTGAAAAAACATCATCTAAGGCAATAGTTTTCAACCTTGACTGTACATCAGACTCCCCAAGGGACTTAAAAAACAAACCTCTCTACTTCTAGAGACCAATTTAATTGGTCTGAATGGGGACCTGAGCATTTGTATTTTTAAAAGCTCCCCAGTGATTCTAATATGCAGCCGAGGTTGAAAAACTCTGGCCTCAGGCATAGCTAGTCAATGGACTTTTAGCTGAGAAGTAAAGCAATTATTTTAAAACTATAGGTAATGACAATAATATTGCAGTTTATTTTCAAATCCATTAATTTCACATCCATTAATGTGATTGTACTAAATTCATAAGTTATCTTATTGCATTTAGAGATACTTTTTGCTCTGTCTATATATTTGGGAAGGTATATAAACTAATAATAAATTTTAAGTGCCAATAAGGTTGTCCAATACAAGGCTATTTTGTTTAAATCACTCTCTAGTTTAGTAGTGGCAGCTTTATATTTTTTTTCTGAGAATCTCAAAGGCTTATGTTTTTGAAACATACTCTAATATTCTTCCTAAGGGAATATTCAGCATAATTTTGTGCTGTAGTGCTTTAAATGTGAGGAAGGAGTAAAGCCAATGCTTGAATCATTTTTAATTTTTGATCTTATGAATATGGTAATCTTCAACATTGTTATGAAACTGTTGGGATACTTCCCTCCCCTCTGCCCTACATCCCCAGATTGCCCTCTGACATCTGCTTTTTTTTTTTTTTTTAAGATTTTATTTATTTATTTGACAGAGATAGAGACAGGCAGTGAGAGAAGGAACACAGGCAGGGGAGCGGGAGAGGAAGAAGCAGGCTCCCAGCGGAGGAGCCTGATGTAGGGCTCCATCCCAGGACTCCGGGATCACGCCCTGAGCCGAAGGCAGACGCTTAACGACCGAGCCACCCAGGCGCCCCATCTGACATCTGCTTATTAAGATTTTGATTCTAAGGCGCCTGGGTGGCTCAATTGTTAAGCGTCCGCCTTCCGCTCAGATCATGATTCCAGGGTACTGGGATCAAGCCCTGCATCTGGCTTACTGCTCAGCAGGGAGCCCGCTTCTCCCTCTCCACTCCCCCTGCTTGTGTGCCCTCTCTTGCTGTGTCTCTCTCTGTTAAATAGATAAAATCTTTATTTAAAAATTTTTTTTAAATTATTAAAAAAATATTTTTTTAAATTATTAAAAAAATATTTTGTTTATTTATTTATTCTGAGAAAGAGAGAGAGCACGAGCTGGAGGAGGGACAGAGGCAGAGGGAGAGGGAGAAACAGGCTCCTCGCTGAGCAAGAAGCCTGATGCGGGTCTCAATCCCAAGACCCTGGGATCATGACCGAGTGGAAGGCAGACGCCTAACTGAGCCACCCAGGTGCCCCGATAAATAAAATCTTAAAAAAAAAAGATTTTGAATCTAATATATGAGAACATAATTTTTTATTAAATAATGATTACAAGTGGTTAAACATGAACTTTCAGTGTTTCTAAAGCACAAATGCTTGGATCTAAGGACAACCCAGCAACTCCTCAAAACAGGACAAGTTAGTGACCTTAATGAAGTGGTCCTTAAAACTTTCAATAGCTTCTACTTATAATAGATTGCTATTCAGAAAGACTTTACAAGTACCTGAGTTATGTAAGATAAAATGCTTTTCTTCCTGGTCTTTGAGGACTAAATGGGCTGTTTTAATGATAGGAAAATGTGTCAGAAAGGCAGTGGATTTTTTAAAATTTAATAATATATATTTTTTTATTATATTATGTTAGTCACCATACAGTACACCCCCAGTTTTTGATGTAAAGTTCCATGATGCATTACTTGCATATAACACCCAGTGCACCATGCAATACATGCCCTCCTTAATACCCATCACCGGCCTATCCCATTCCCCACACCCCCCTCCCCTCTGAAGCCCTCAGTCTGTTTCCCAGAGTCCATAGTCTCTCATGGTTCATTCCCCCTTCTGTTTACCCCCCCTCCTTTCGTCTTCCCTTTCTTCTCCTACCGATCTTCCTACTTATGTTCCATAAATGAGTGAAACCATATGATAATTGTCTTTCTCTGAAAGGCAGTGGATTTCAATCTGCTTTTAAACTTTCAGGCATTATGACATCCTTGAAGACCGAGTTCCTTCAGGACTTATTGTTGATTACCGCAATCTGCTGTCCCAATGTGAGGAGAGTTACAGGACATTTTTAAATCTGAGAAGCAGTTTGTCAAATTGTAACTCTGATTCCGAGCAGGAAAACATCTCCATGGTTGAAGGGTTAAAATTGTATTCAGAGATTGAACAGTTGAAACAAAAGCTTAAACTCATTGAGAATCCTTTGTTGAGGTATGTGTGTCTTTATTATTCTTAGTTAGTTGGCATCTTTTCTAACCAGCTATCTTACTAAGAACTGATAGGTCTGTTGGTTTCTCTAAGATACGTGTTTGGTTATCAGAAGAATTCGAATATTCAAGCAAAGGGCATTCGTCCAAATGGTCAGAAGGTCATGCATGTGGTCTCCTCCACCATGATGACTGGCCTGCTGCGGTCTCTGCTCAGGGACAGACTTTGTCAGGAGCCTTGTAAGGAGGAAACAGAAATTCAGGTAAAAGGAGTTTTTTTGCTTCAGGTTGCTTTTCTTCTTCTAACTCACTCCAGAATTTCCTGAATTCTACAAAGTGTTCACAGGAGCTTACCAGAGTTGTTTTTTTTGGGAAATGGGTAGTAGTGAGAGCCCTGCCTTTCATCAGCTTTAGTAAATTACCAAGCATGTGTTGCTCACGAGGAGATATTTAAGTATGCAGTTTTGGCTCCCTTTATAAAGTGAAGCACGAGGGTACCTGGAGTGATATGCAGGTTGCCATTTTGGGGGTGTATATTTGCAATCTGTTGTTGTTTTCTAGTTCCATAGTGATCCGTTGTCTGCTATAAATGCCTGCTATGAAGGTGACACTGTGATCGTTTGTCCGGGCCATTACATGGTACATGGCACATTCGCCATTGCTGATTCCATTGAGTTGGAAGGTGAGTCTGGAATATCATGCAACCAAACTCTCTTCTGTGATACGCTTAAGAAAACAGTAAGTCACTGATCTTGTTGAAGCTCCGACAGTATGATTTAATCCATTTGATTTCAAATGAGTTGCCTTAAAATATTAAAAGTATTTAAAGTGTATGGGGGTTGACTCAACATTTGAGCAATTTGAGATATGATTCTTTGTATGTGTTGGGAAAACAAGCACATAGAGAAAAAGAGACTGTTAGGAAGAAGTATATTTTCCAGATTTTAGGTGGTTTATGAAGAGGAAATCTCGTTTCTAGAATAAAAATTTTCCTAGCAATATTTTTTTAGAGTTTAGTATTTTTTATTTCCTGCTTACTCTTATTTCTTATATGTTATGGATATGTTGATGCATGGTTTTTTGTTTTTAAATTTAACGTATTTCTGCATAGGTATTGGTCCAACTTGAAAGTGGACCAAAAATCTTTTATCTTATTAATTCTTTATTTTTTATTTTAAATTATTTTTAATTTTCTTTTTAAAAGACTTTATTTATTTATTAGAGAGAGAGGGAGAGCACGATCAGGGGCAGGGGCAGAGGGGGAAGCAGACTCCCTGCCAAGCAGGGATTTGATGCCGGGACTCTGGGATCATGACCTGAGCCAAAGGCAGATGCCCAACCAACTGAACCACCCAGGCACCCTTATTAATTCTTTAAAATCTTGCTGAGGGGCTTTTAATAGTGGCTCAGTCAGTTGAGCATCTGACTCTTGGTTTTGGCTCAGGTCATGATCTCAGCATCTTGGGATCAAACCCAGCTATGGGCTTCATGCTCTGCGGGGAGTCTGTTTCCCTCCCTCTCCCTCTGTCCTTCTCCAACTCGTGCTCTCGTGCTCTCTCTAGAGAAAAAATAAATATATAAAAGCTTGCGGAACGTCAAATTCTATACTTCGTGTCTTGACCAAAGTGTACTTTTGAGAACATTTATGTTGAAAGATTCTATTAAAAAGAACTTTTTAGCAGTCATAATCTTATTGTACATTAGAATGATTCCTAAATTTAGGTTGCTTTACAGTTGTTCATCTTGGTCCTGTGTATTTCCATAACATGTCAAATTTAGATGCACCTGTTCATCTATTTACCAAAAGAGCTTCAAGTTAGCCATAAAGCTTGTAATGCAAAAAGTCGTTTATCATTTTGGGACTTGTGCAGCTGTTCACAAACTGCTTAAGCTATGTTCTTTATCTTTATCTTGTCAAAACTTCTTAATGGATGCAAGGCTGGGAGTTTAATTTCCTGCTGTTCACTAGTACATCACCTCACCCCCTTTTTTGTTTTATGTATGTAATTTTTGTTCTTTTTCCTCTCCAATATTAGATATATAATAGATGTGTGTGTATAAATAACACATCTGCAGGATAAATCACTGCAATAAAAACACTTTATTTTTTGGCATAGTGAAAATAACGTTGGTATTAGAGATTGTATGGTGGATAAGAGTTCTTCCTAGATTGGTGAGGATATTAATAATGAAATTGCCAAAGTGTAATAAGTAACCACATAGAATTCTGATAGTTAAGTGTAAAGATAACTAGATTTACTGACAGCATTTCCGAGAATTTGGGAAATCCTGTGGTACCTCTAGTGTGACTTTATGGAGTACTTGTTCATGAGTAAGACTAAAGGTTATCTGATATCTTTTCTGATCTATAGCTAACACTTATCACAGGAGATATATAGTTGAGTACCTACTGTGTGTAGGGTGTTAACAGTACTTTAGTAGGGTTTTTCTTTCTTGTTTAGAACATATATTCACTTAAGTGATGGCTTTATGTTTTAAACTACTAAGAATATGTAGCTTATTTATGCAATAACCTGTTTTTTTCTCAACATGACAATTATTTTTTAATTTTTTTGGTGATAAAAAACAATGGTTATTGGGGCGCCTGGGTGGCACAGCGGTTGGGCGTCTGCCTTCGGCTCAGGGCGTGATCCCGGCGTTATGGGATCGAGCCCCACATCAGGCTCCTCTGCTATGAGCCTGCTTCTTCCTCTCCCACTCCCCCTGCTTGTGTTTCCTCTCTTGCTGGCTGTCTCTATCTCTGTCAAATAAATAAAATAAAATCTTAAAAAAAAAAAAACCAAAAACAATGGTTATTATAGAAAATGTTCCAACTACAGGCAGACACAAAAAAGAATCAGGAAAAAAAAAAGTGCTTCTAATCCAGTCATCCAGAGTCCACCACTGGCAGCATTCCCTACTCGGGAGTCCTCTCGCATTCTCTCCCAGTGTCCCTGAAGGCTTGTCTGTGTCTTTTGAGTACAGAGGACTTCACTGGTTTTGCCTTTAATGTAGTGACTGCTTTCATTTACTCAAGCAAAGGCTCATCTCAGACAACGAGAGTTATTTCTTACAGCTTTGTCTATGTGCTTTTGTTTTATGGTGAAAGGCAACTTCTCTAGTTTTCTGATACTCCAGTTTTTCGTAAGCCCATTCAGAGGTCTGGCCTGTATTATTAGTTTGGGATTTGTAGAGATCCAGTGGTTTTTTATTGGTTTGCAAGGTAGACCTGTTTTTTCAATGACTAAAATGGTTTTAAGTCAGTTTGTCAGATTCTAAGTCAGTCTGTTTAAGAGAATACTAAAATTAGAAAATCTTGAGAAATGCTTAGGCTTTTTTTAAACCTACTTTATATTAGAATAATAGAATTTTAGAGTTGGGAAAAAACTTATAAGGGTTAAATGCTTTAAAGCTTTTTGAACCAGCTGTATTTAGGATTATTTATTTTTATATAGCAGTTTTGTAAGCCAATTTAGTGCCGAGCTAGTCTGAGATATGGTTGATAGTGTAGTCTTCCTGATACGGGGGCAAACTGAGGAATTGTTATTATTAAAAATTGTATACCCTGGTTTAAAATAAACAAGATATGTGGGGAGATAATTAGATTTTATTTAAATGCAACTTGGTTGACTGGTCTCGTATCATTTGGAGCCATTTGAAATAGAGAAATCTATGGTAGCAATTTTATGTTTAGACATTTCCCCTCACCCATCTTAAATGCTCTTGTTCTGCTCCTTAGGTTATGGTCTACCAGATGATATTGTGATAGAAAAGAGGGGCAAAGGAGATACTTTTGTCGATTGCACAGGCGTGGATATTAAAATCTCAGGCATAAAATTTATTCAGCATGATGCTGTAGAAGGAATCTTGAGTAAGTATCTGAATATTTCCTATATTATTTTGTTCCAGGTTTTAAAAGAAAACTTTACTTTTCCTGGAAGGTGCAATTTAATAAACCACTCTTGAGTATATGGAAGGCTGATTAATTCTTTATGTACATAACATGATGACTTAGGAAGCTTACTCTAAAGTAAAAAATAGTCCAGCATATTCTTGAAAATTTGTTAGTTTAATACTGGTTTCCTTGTGATCATTTTTTTCTTTTAAACATTCCAATATTGTGGTCTCTGTTCTTTGTATTCGATTTAGCCCTAGACTCAATGCAGCTGTATTCACATGGTGCTGGTATTGGTTTTCTAGAATCCGTATCCCCTTTCTTGAATTGGGTCTCCTTTTCTCCCTTCCAAGATACTCATGGAAGTTACTCTCTGATACTTTTTTGGTAATGAAAAGTACTTTTTAACTTGATTTTGCATTTCTGAGATCCATTCATTCGTTTTTAAGAATGCTGCTTTTAGATTTTAGTCATTATTTTATAAATTATGAGTTTGTAATTCCAGTAACAAAGTTTAAATGGTAGTTAGAGAAATATTTAGACCACCTAATGTACCGAATGCCAGCTCTAGGCCATTTCTAGTATTGGAGAACACACTTTACTTAAAGCATTTGATTGCATGTTTTCATCCTAGTCATTCACCGTGGTAAGACCGTCCTGGAAAACTGTGTGCTGCAGTGTGAGACTACAGGAGTCACGGTGCGCACATCAGCAGAATTTTTAATGAAGAACTCAGATTTATATGGTGCCAAGGTAGGATAATCTCTTATCCTTTGGGGAAGTAGTTTAGGTTTAAGTTCTAAATACGTAAACAAAATGGACCAAGATGTAAATGCATACTCCTATTCTCTGTCTTCAGAGAAGTTCAGACGCTTTTATGTACTAAGTCAGCCAGCTTCAGCTGTGTAAAGAAGAAAAATAAGAATGAACCATGAGAGACTATGGACTCTGGGAAACAAACTGAGGGCTTCAGGGGGGAATGGGATAGGCTGGTGATGGGTATTAAGGAGGGCACGTATTGCATGGTACACTGGGTGTTATACGCAAACAATGAATCATGGAAATTTACATCAAAAACTGGAGGTGTACTGTATGGTGACTAACATAATATAATAAAAAAATATTATAAAAAAAAGAAATCTCAGTTTCTCTGTGATAACTTTGAGAAATTTAGACCCTGCACGTTTGTTAACTTTATAAATGATTTTACAGCAATTGAAGCTCAGTTGCTTTTGTTTTTTAATTAGACTTTTTATTTTGAGAGAATTGCTGAGATAAGGTGTTGTCGTAAGAAGTAATCCAGAGAGATCCTGTGTGTGTATTCTGTTCTAGTTTCCCCCAGTTGTAACATCTTGCAAAACTGTAGTACAGCTGCACAACGGGATAAGTCCCTTCAGTCAAGCTGAGTATTTCCATCACCCCAAGGATCCTGCATATTGCCTTTTGATAGCGACATACACTTGCTTCTCCTTCAGACTTCTTTAATCACTCTCTTCTCCATGTCTTTTATTTCACCATTTCAAGAATGTTAAATCATTTTACATTCCCATCAGAGATGTTTGAGTGACACAGTTTCTCCATATCCTCACCAGCATTTGGTATTTTTACTGTTTTAATTTTAGCCATTCTGATAGGTGTGTGGTTTTAATTTTCATTTACCTAGTGGTTCGTGATATGGAACATTTTTTCATATGCTTACTTGCCATCCTTCTCTTCAGTGAAATGTCTATTCGTGACTTCTGCCCTTTTTTTTTTTTTTTAAAGATTTTTTATTAGTTTGACAGAGAGAGACACAGCAAGAGAGGGAACACAAGCAGGAGGAGTGGGAGAGGGAGAAGCAGGCTTCCCCCTGAGCAGGGAGTCTGATGCGGGGCTTGATCCCAGGACCCTGGGATCATGACCTGAGCCGAAGGCAGATGCTTAACAACTGAGCCACCCAGGCGCCCCTGCCCATTTTCTAATTGGATTATTTGTTCTTTTTTACTGTAGAGTTTTGAGAGTTCTTTTTATATTCTAGATACTAGTCCTCTGGTGGGTATTTGGTTTATAGATTTCTTTTTTTTTTTTTTTTTTTTTTTTTGAGAGAGAGAGCGAGAGAGAGAACGTACACGCACATCTTTAAGCAGGTAGAGAGGGAGAGGGAAAGAGAATCTCAAGTCCAGCCGTGGTGCCATGTCCAGCTCAGAGCCCTTCTCGGGGCTTGATCCCATGACCCTGAGATCATGACCTGAGCCAGAATCAAGAGTTGGGTGCTCAACGGGCTGAGCCACCCAGCTGCCCCTGCAGATTTTTATGCTCCTCCAAAGCTTGTCTTTTCATTTTCTTCACATGGGCTTTTATAGAGTTAAGCTTTAAATTTTGATGAAGTACAATTTATTGATATTTCCTTTTATGGGTAATGTTTTTGGTGTTAAGTGTAAGAACTCTTTGCCCAGCTTTAGATCGCAAAGATTTTCTCTTATTTTTTTTCCTAAAAATTTTATAGTTTACGTTTTACACTTAAGGTCATGATGCATTTTTGAGTAAATTTTGGTATTAATGTGAGTTTTCGGTTAAGGTTTATTTATTTGCTCATAGATGTCCAATTGTAACCACATCGTTTCTTGAAAAGGTTGTCCTTCCTCCAATAAATTGGTTTTGCGCCAACAATCATCTGGAAAATTTGTGTGGGCGCATTTCTGGATTCTCTTTTCCGTTCCACTGATCTGTGTAGCTGTCCCTCCACCAATACCTGCTACTGTAAAGTCTGAAAATCTGGTAGAGTGATTCCTTCCACTTTATTTTCTTTTCCAAAATTGTTTCAGCTATTCTAGTTTCTTTGCCTTTCAATAAAAGTTTTAGAAAAATATTGTCTCTATCTACAAAAAAATCTAGCTGAGATTGTGATGTGAATTCTAGTAAACCTGTATATCAATTGGGGGGGGGATGGACATCTTTTTTTTTATGTTGAATCTTCCAATCTTGTGAACACTCTATGTCTGTCCCATTTATTTACATCTTTGATTTCTTTCATCAGCATTTCTGTGATTTTCGGTATACAAGTCTTATATGTGTTTTGTTAGATTTGTATGTAAATATTTCATTTTTTTAAGTGATTGTAAGTCATCTACTGTTTTTAATTTCAATTCCATGCGTTCATTTCTTCTATATAGAAATATAATTCACTTTTGTCTTATATTCTGTGACCTTCCTGACTTTTCTTAGTTCTAGGAGTGTTTTTGTAGATTCCTTGGGATTTTGTACGTAGACAATCATGTCCTCTGCAAATAGGGACAGTTTTGTGTCTTCCTTTCTGATCTGTATGGTTTTGTTTCCTTTTTTTTTGCTTTACGGCACTGACTAGAACTTCCAGCACTACGTTGAATAAGAGTGGTTAGGGTGGACGTCCTTATCTTGTTCTTGATATTAGGGAGATTGCATTTACTATTATACCATTAAGTACAAGGGTAACTGTAGGCTTTTTGTAAATATTTTTTTTTTTTAAGATTTTATTTATTCATTTGAGAGAGAGAGAGACAGAGAGAGACAGAGAGAGCACAAGCAGTGGGAGACGCAGAGGGAGAGGGAGAAGCAGACTCCCCGCTGAGCCAGGAGCCGGACATGGGGCTCGATCTTAGGACCCTGAGATCATGAACCGAGCCAAAGGCAGATGCTTAACTGACTGAGCCACCCAGGCGCCCTGTAGATATTCTTTATCAAGTTGAAGAAGTTCTCTAGTTCTGTTTTGTGCGAATTTTTATAATGAATATGTATTGACATTTGTCAGATGCTTTTTCTGCATCATTTCATATGATTACATAACTTTTCTTTTTCAATGAAAGAAAATGGTGGATTACATTGATTTTTCAAATTTTGAACCAGTTTTGCATCCCTAGAATAAGCACAACTTAGTCATAGTGTATTTTTTTTATATATTGCTGTATTACATTAGCTAATATTTTGTGAGGAGTTTTTACATCTGTATTCATGAGGGATATTGAAGCTTTATTTGCACTGTCTTTGTCAAGTTTTGCTATCAGGGTATTAGCTTCATAAAACAAATTTGGAAGTATTCCCTTCACTAGCTTGCATTCTTTAAATGTTTGGTAGATTTTTCCAGTGAAACCATCTGGACCTGGAGATTTCTTTTTTGGCAGTTTCAAAATTATGAATTCAGTTTCCTTAGTAGTTATAGGGCTGTTCAAATGACCTATTTCGTATGAGGTGAGTTAACAGATATGCTCATAGGTCACAGAGCCCCAGTTAGTGGGCACCAGGTCGGTGGTGAAGGGCTTTCCTCTTTGGTGGCAGTGGCAGCCGTGGCTCCTGGTGTAACAGGTGCTATATGCACCGCCTCCCACCCAGCCCGTTAGGCCTCACACCAGCCTGGGGAGGCAGGTGACATCTCTCCTGCTAAGTTGTCAAGTTCACATGTTTCGAGTTGTTTGTAGTATTCCTTTCATCTTTTGATGTCTGCAGGCTCAGGGCCGGTATCTCATTTCATTCTTGATATTGCTAGTCTGTTATAGTCTCACAGGTCCCTGCGGCTCTATTCACTCTTCTTTTTCAGTGCATTTTCTCTCTGTTGTTCAGGTTGGGTAATTTCTGTTGTTCCGTCTTCCCAGCTCACTGATTCTTTGCTCTGTCTTTTCCTTTCTGCTGGTGAGCCCATCCATGGACTTTTCATTTCAGTATTTTTGAGTTCTGAAATTTCCATGTGGTCCTTTATATCTTCTGTTCCTTCGCTGAGACTTTCTATTTCTGTATGTGCCTTTCATTTTTCATTTGTTTTAGATAGGTTCATAATTGCTCATTAAGGCATTTTTAGCATGGCTGCTTTAAAATCATTGTCAGCTAATTCTAGCATCTCTGGACATCTTGGTTTTGGCATCTATTGATGATCTTATTCAGTTTGACATCTTCCTGGCTCTTGGTATTGGCAAGTGATTTTCAGCTGAAACCTGGACATTTTGTACTGTATTATGAGAGCCTGGATCTTCTGTTTTAGGGACACAACTATAGGAAGGGATTTGGTGGAGGCTATTGTCTTGTTACTGCCAGGTGGAGGGATGTAGAAGTCCAGGTTCCCCCATTTAGCCTCCATTGATACCTAGTTTGAATGGGGAGCTGTTACTGCTGGCAGGGGGTGGAAATTCTGGTTTCTCACGGATGGGAGTGTGTAGTCTCCACTGATGCTACTAGGGCCTTGTTACTGGCTGGTGGGCATGCAAATCCTGGCTTCTTGCTTGCCCTTCTCTGACACCATCCCATTGGGAGAGTTGGGGTGCCTGGTGACAGCCTTGGGAAGATGGAAGTCGATTCTCTCCTCTTGGCATTTGCCAGCATGCCTGGGGATGGGCCACTGTTTTTATCTTTGGTGTTTGGCTGGTGTAGAGCTGTAATTGTTGGAAAGTTTTCTGTCTAGGCGGCCTGGTCCTTTGGCTAGAGAGAGCAGGCTTTTCAGGAGGCTTTTCTGGTCTGTGTCTGGGGGTGGTTATGGATTGCCAGCTTCTTCAGCCTCAAGTCTGGGGAAGAAAGCCCAATTAGCAGACCTCTTACCTAACAGAGAGTTAGACTGGTGTGTCGTGGGCCATGTGGACATGTATGTTCTTGTATTTCCGAAGGGGGCATTAATAATAAGTGTTTTCTCATGGCATATATTACTCTTAGAAAAACAACTCATATACATGCAGTAGATGTGTTATAAATGGTTAACAGCAACTCTTCTTCAGGTACGATATTGTGTATGAAGGTATTCCAGATAATGCGTCTCACATAACTCTAGAGGTTTGAGCGCATTAGTTTTACTTCCCAGAGTGCTTAGTATAACTTCAGGAAATAAATTATTCCTGTTACTACTATTTCTTAACTGGTGCCACGTGGCCCCAAGGGACAGTGTGAAAGAGCTGGGCCATGCGTAGATCTTTCTGGTTTCTTTGTATAAATGAGACACTTGAATTGGCTGCTAATTTTAACATGTGTAGTAGTGAAGGCCATTAATTGTTTAGCTCACAGAAGTGATTTTTAAGTTATGCTGGGATGTTTTAAAACTGATGTGTTTTTAAAAATATTGGGTCTTTTTTTTGTCCTTATATTACAATATTTTACTAGACTCACACTGTTCTCCAACTAATTTTCTATCTCAGAGAGGATGTTCATTTTAAATAAGTGCAAAACTGTTAAATAATTTGTTCTTTTTCTTTGGCAGAATCAGAAAACTGACTTGTCCAGAATGAAAGGGAGTGGGACAGTGATCAGGTGTTGATAATCTTAGCCAGTGTTTTGTGTGTGTATCTGTGTATGGTTTTTGAAAGTGATAAATGATAGACAACTTGCTGGAAATGGAGCAAATGGAAATGTTGATTAGAAATATCTAATAAAACTTTCTGTAAAACACTTTATATTTGCACTATGTTAAGGTTTCAGAAGTGATTGTAATAAATCTTCTCTTGTAGTCCTGCCTTTAAAAAACTGATTGTGATACCTTAAAATGTAACTTGTAGGGTGCTGGTATAGAAATATATCCTGGAAGTAAGTGCACCTTGAGTGACAATGAAATCCATCACTGCAAGGAAGGGATACTCATTAAGGTAAGTACACCTGCTAAAACACCCCGTTTCCGAAAGTTAGTTAGAATGGTTTCATCTAAGAAATAATTATGTTTCATTAAATTCCCATGTTGAGTTCTATTGTTTTCTGGTTTTGAAAAGCACAAACAGTATATACATCTTAATAATCATCTTGATATCAATAGTTGGTGATTGAGGGTCTTTTGTGAGAATACTTTGCTGTCTATGGATCTGCAGAAATGACAGGAATGCTGTGTCACTCAGAGCTCAGACTGTGCTACCACTTATTAATAAGCATAGCTTTCTCCTTTATTTTTAGCATTGCCTGAAAGAAGTGAGAAGATTTTTAAAATCAGGCTGTGTTGACTATGACAGTTCCTTAAAACATGTGTTTTCAATGTCACAGGACTTCTTAGATGAGCATTATGACATTCCCAAAATATCCATGGTGAATAATGTCATACATAATAATGAAGGTTATGGTGTTGTCTTGGTGAAACCTACAATCTTCTCTGACCTGCAGGAAAATGTCCAAGATGAAACTGAAGGTATGCTATACCTAGTGATTTTTTAAAAATAAAAACCAGATCTAGTTTACTTTATTTCAGCATTAAACTTTGATTAAGGAACTGAGTCTTCCTCTCCTCCTTAACAAAGATAAATGGCATATACTTGGACATGGAGCTAGAGAAGCTTGGGAAAGCTGTAACATTATAGACTCTCAGGGTGAGAGAAACTTTCAAGGTCAACTAGTTCACCTGTTCATTCAAAACCTTGGTGTGTGGTTTCTTTGGTCCCACAGTTCCCTTCTTAGCATGCTCGGCTTTCTGTACATTTATAGAGTAAAGCTGGGCATATGAGAGCAGAGGTAGTTCCTGCTGGCGTTTGTTAAGGACGGAGGCAGAGAAGTGCGTGTGCCAGCTTGAAGGCGGCATTTACTGGAGGGGATCCTGGAGTTTCTCTCTCTCCTTTACTGGCAGAAGTAATGCCTCCCTGTCAACTGTTTTTCTTGGCAGCAAAGCTGAGCTAATTCAGTAGGAAATTCATGACTTTCAAACCATGACCCAGATTACTATGAAATCTCAGTCAGAGGGATTAAGTATTGGCCTGGGTGAGGAAAGTAGTCCTCGTCAGCCTTCAGGACCCACTCCAGTTCTCTGTGAGTTGTTTTTCTCACAGTTCTTTAGGTCGGAAGTCCAGGGGGGCTTGGCTGCATTATGTACTTAGGGTCTCACAAGGGTGAAATGGAGGTGGGTGGGCTTTTATCGGAGAGCTCTGGGGGGAATATCTGCTTGAAACATGAGATGTGTTATTCAGAGCCAATGCGTATTCTTATTGTTGGCAGAATCCATTTCCTTGAAGTTGTAGGAATGAGGTCTCCATTTTTTTTTTTTGCTATTGGCTGGGGATTGTTCTCAGCTTCTAGAGGCCACTGTTAAATCCTTGCTCCATAACGTCTCTATCTCAGCAACCTTCCTTAGGAGAACCTCTCTCAAGGCAAATTTTGCTCATGCTTCAGATCTCTCTCATGTTTTGAATTTCTTCATGCTTTCCTCTTCTTCATCTAGCCAGAGAAAACCTGGCTTTTAAAGAGCCCGTATGATTAGGTTAGGGACACCTGAATTATCTTCTTAAAGTCATCTGATTAGCAACCTTAATTACATGAGCAAAATCCTTTTGCCATTTAACAATCATGAAAGTAACACTGGGGGCTGGGCATCATAGGGGCCATCTAGAATTCTCCCCAGTAAACACTCATAATGCTGGCATCAGCTGCTAGAGTGGGAGTTCCTTTAGGAAGAGTGCCGCTGTCTTATTAATCTTTGCGTCTAGCTCCTAACACCATGCTTAGTAGGTAGTAAATACCCAGAAAACGTCTGTTGAGTGAATGAGAGTCTAGGATAAAAAGAGAAAAGAATTCAAAATTGGTAATCCTATATGAGGGTCAGAAAGCCTTGAGGCAAAGAGTAAGACAGCTGCTTGTTGAGATACCTACGGAAAAGAGTTTGCAGAATCCAGTTGGCAGAAAAAACTTGAACGCTCTAATAGAATATAGAAATATATATATTTTTTGTTGGGTTATTTTGTACATTTATCTTTATTTGTTATAATTTGTTTGTTTCTCCAGAAAATAGAGCACTTAAAATTCCCACAAGTGAGGAGGCAGGCACAGCGGAAAGGGTGGATTTAGAAGAGCTGATTCAGTGTGCAACTGGTAAAATGGAGCTTTATGCAAGATCCACCCTCTCTGAGCAAGTCGAAGGCAACTGTGAAATTGTAAATGAACTCGTTGCTGCCTCCACCCAGAAGGGCCAGATGAAGAAGAAAAGGTTGAGTGAACTGGGGATCACACAAGCTGATGACAACTTAATGTCACAGGAGATGTTTGTTTCAATTGTGGGGAACCAGTTCAAGTGGAATGGGAAAGGGAGTTTTGGCACATTTCTTTTCTGACCACCATGATGTGAATAGAGAGCAAAAATTGGATTTTGCACATGCTGCCCCCAGAATCACTGCTGCTAGTGTAGTTCGCTTCATGTCTGTATCTTATATTTGATAAACTTGATTGGGTTTGAGTGAAATGTACATCTATTTCTATCTGCAGCTGTTGCACATGAAACATTCCCTCTGTATAAGGAAGGTCATAGACACATATAAAATAGAAAATATTTAAAGATTTCTTATCTAGAAAGTCTTGCTTTCTCAAACACCTCTTTCTGTCAGGTTATTAAGCCTGTCGATAACTTTCTAGTGTAAATACACTTCAACCTAGCACTTCAAAGATGAGGCAGAAAGTCAGGGAGCGCAAGATGAGTGCCCAGAAATGCCGTCAGTGTCAAATGTGCAGTGTTCTTACACTTGTCTTTTTCTCCCAATTACAGCAAGTCTGATTTCCATGCTGCATTTGCATAATACTTGTCTTAAAATAAAAGCTTTTATGATTGGGAGGTTATCTGCATAATCAGACTTATTATTGAGAATCTGAGTGGGATGCATCTTTCTGTTGAACTGTGTAATCATCAAAACAGTAATAGATAGCAGGGCAGGTTTGAAACACGAGATGTGTTATTCAGAGCCAGTGCGTACGTAGAGCATTTTCACTGTTGCTGAATATGAATGATTACAAAGAAGGTATTTTTCTGTCACCATAACAGTATTTTGATCAAATTTCCAATGTCTTGCACGCGGTGATTACTTTTACAACCTCTGTCAGCTCTGTGTTCTCGAATATCGTATTGTAAAACACAGCTTTTAAAAATATTTATATTTTTAAAAAGTATATGTGACATGAATATGCTTACTTATTAAAATTAAAATGATGAAATGGTAAATTGAATGTTGTTAGATTTTTCCAGATGGATTATGGGCCATAGTGCTGTGTAGCATATGTGGTCCTTTGGAATGCACACAAAATTTTTGTCTTTTTAGTGTTTCAGAAGGAGTATTAATTTTTTTTCTTCAGTGTGGTTGTTTACTTCTTAAATTTGCATACTTTACTCTTATTTTTCAGATGCGACTAAATGTGGAAGAATTTATGTTGGATATTTTGTTTGACTATCGAAAGGCATTTTTCTTTACTCTTTTTAAATCCTGTTGCAGAGGTAATGCTAATTAATTCTGCATCAACTTGAGCCAAATACTGATTTAAAAACCACTTATTCAACTTAAAAAAAAATCAAATTGGTTTTCCAATCAAATTTCCACTTTATCTTGGAGTTTAGATTTCATATATTGTAACTTGCTGGAGTGTCAAGAGAGTGACAAGTAGCAAGGAAAGTTAATACCTTCTTTATTTCTTTTTATAGCATGATAGTTTTTAGATTTTATTTCTAAGTTTAAATCTAAACTTACATTAATTTTTATTCACATGGTAAGTTATTAATGAATAGGCCTAATGCATTCTTAAGTTATGTAGAGTACATTTTGCCTCAATTGTGAAGAGTTGAACACCTTAGATGACTTAGACTTAGTACAGGGGTAGAGAGAGAGCTCTGGAAGGATGTGGATTTGACGTTTGAGGTGAAAACAGACATCGAAGGACTATCATCAATGTTGATTGAATTACCATAAGTCCTGTCCTTGTGGTCTGCTCTTAGTGTAACCTTGGATTTATGGCAGGTAGCAAAGTTCTGTACCTTGATTTGAGCATTTGAGATTCTCTGGAAGTATCTCCTTTGGTTTTTTATTTTGTTATTATGCCACAGATATGTACATGAATGTATTTTCATTCATTCAGCCAGAGGCCATTTATTCTGAAGTGTGTCCCTCCCCCTTCTCTAGAACTTCTGCAACTTTTAGTTGTAGGAGATTGGAGAAATAACCCACTTATCAGATTTGGCTCTTCGGAGGGAGGGTGAGGAAACTTACCTATAGAACTTTGATGAGCACCTGGGAGTAATCCCACTTATGTTGCTTTGTAATTCAGTTTGCTATTTTTATTTCTATTACTTTCTAGGAAAAATATTCCATAGGCTTCTATGGAAATTGATGGTTAGGCCTTGATACAAATTTTATACATAGTATTTAATTTTATAACATTTTATTTTATTCTATGACAAAAAATTACATATATGTACAAAATTTTTAAAGTCTTATATGTGTTAAAGTGAACATTCTCCTCTTTTCCCAGTTCTCACTATTAACAGAAAAAATATATCCTTAAAAAAATAAAAAAGGCATAGTATATAATGCTCTGAAATTTACTTTTGCTATTTTCTCTTAACATATTATAGAAATCTATGTCTGTATGTACAGATCCATGTCATTCTTTTTGTTGATTGTGTTATACTCCATTGTCAGAATTCTTTCATTTATAAGTGATAGAAACCCAACTCAGGCTAATGAGGGTTGGTTGCTGGAAATAGGAGGTCTAAAGACTAGAGCTGGTTTTGGGCATGGTTGGGTGGTTCTGTCCTTTATTTAATTCTGCCTTTCCTGGTGTTGGCTTCATCCTCATGTTGGCTTTTTCCATGTGGTGGCAAAAATGGCCCCCAGTAGCCCCAGTTTTTATGGTCCCAGAAGGGAGAGAGACCTTCTAGTGTCTGGTTGGTTCTGCCAGTATCTGCTTGTCCTTTGACCAGTCACTAGAAACCCGAGGGATGGTGCCATCTCTCGTTGAGTCACACTCCACCCTAAGGAAGACGGGTGGAGCTTCACGATCAACTCACTCTCCCAGGGGTGAAAGAGCAGTTCCTAGAGGAAAAGAGCTCTGTTACTAGAAACAGATGGAAGGGCTTTGCTTTGGAGGCAAAAACATAGATGTCTCACCAGAGATGGATGAGGCATAACTTAACGTATTCCCTTGTGTTGATGGACTTTCAGGTTTTCAGGTTTTCACTATTACAAATAGACACACATAAAAAGATGCTCGGTGCAATACTTGTGACGTCTCTAAGATTTTCTGTGGTTAAATTATTGGATGAAGACTTTTTGCGTGGAGAGTTGTGGATTTAAATTTTGCCAGACTGTTCTCTAAGAAAATGAGCACTGGCTTATATTCCTGCCCACAGTATATGGGAGTGACAGTTTGCCATATTCCGATAATACCAAATATTGTCAATTAAAAAAATATGCTTGGGGCGCTTGGCTGGCTCAGTCAGGAGAGTGTGTAATTCTTGGTCTTGGGGTTGTAAATTCGAGACACCTTTTGGGTGTAGAGATCACTTAGATATCTTAAAAAAATTGCTTATCTCTATGAGTGAAAAAATCATTTGGACTAGTGTTTATTTGACTACTATTTGATATTTTTTCATTAACTATATTTTCATATATCTATTTTTCAGTAAATTGCTAGTTGAATCCTTTGTCGTTCTATTGGGTGGTTCGACTTTGTAATTGATTAATAGAAGTTTTATATAGGGTGTTTTCTATTCCTTTATACTGCAAACATTATATATATATAAACATATATATACATACTTATATATAATATACATATTAACGTATAAGCATACTTATATAAAAGTATATAGGCTTATAAACATATACATGTATATGTATAATGTAATCTCAAGCTATCTGAGCTTTGTTTATGGTATTTTGTTTCACTGAAATTTTTTTTTTAATGTTTTTTTATTATGTTAGTCACCATACAGTACATCCCTGGTTTCTGATGCAAAGTTCGATGATTCATTAGTTGCGTGTAACACCCAGTGCACCATGCAATACGTGCCCTCCTTACTACCCATCACCAGCCTATCCCATTCCTCCACCCCCCGAAATTTTTAAGTTTTAATTGTCAAATCTACTCTTCTGGGTCTTGTAATTTGTTTACATAAAGCTTACCTATCACCAGATTATAAAAATGTTTTATATTTTAGTACTTTTATAATCTTGTTTAAATTTACATTTCTAATCCATCTATTATATGGTTTTGTGTATGGTATGATATAGAACTCTTTTTCACTAAATGGTTAGTGAGTTCTCTCCATACCGTCTATTGAATGGTTCATCCTTTTCCCTTTCACTTGGAATCTAAGTTCCCCTGTCTACTTCTGACTCTCTGGTTTAAGTACTACTGGCTAATAATCTTCAGCTAAATGTATATGCTGTTACCAAAATCCAAATCACTAGTACTCAATCAAATGTGACCAGAAAAACTGTTTCCTGGCTACCCTCCATATAGCAAGGTGTTTCCTAGTAAGGTGACTTGGGGAAAATGGAGTCTTACTCCCACTCCATTCTTATTTTTCAAAACCTTCTTGGCTATTGAGCTGCTTCTTTTTTTCTTTAATCCGCTCTTTTCAGTTTTTTGGATACCAAAAAATCATCAATTTTAAGTATATAATTCTCTTGGTCTTGACAAATGTATGTAGTTGTGTAACCACTACCAAAGCCATAATGTTGAATGTTTCTGTAATTTCTCAAATTTCCCTCATTTTCCTTTGCAGTCAGTCCCCTCCCCCAATGCTTGGACCCTAGAGATTATTGAACTGCTTTCTGTCACCGTTTTTTGCCTTTTCTAGTTACATAATAAAAAGAAGGACTCAGTATGTAATCTTTTGTGCCCATCTTCTTAAGCTTAGCATAATGTGCTTAAAATAAATCTGTATTGTTTAATGTGTCACTAGTTTGTTTCTTTTTACTGCTGAGTAGTTTTCCATTGTGTGGCTATTGAGTATTGTCTGTCTGTTCATCACCAGCTGATGGGCCACACTGGGTCTTTGTAGTGTTTGGTTATTACGGATGTTGCTAAGACTATTTGAGTAAAAGTCTTTGCCTGAACATAGGTTTTTATTTTTCTGGGGGTAAACACCTACGAGTGGGATTGCTAGGCTGTATAGTAAGTGGACATTTTACTTTGCTAGAAAATCTCGAATTGTTTTCCTTTTTATTAAAAAAATTTTTTTTATTGCTATTTTTTTAATATGTTACGTTAGTCACCATACAGTATATCCTTAGTTTTTGATGTAGTGTTCCATGATTCATTATTTGCGTATAACACCCAGTGCTCGTTGCAATACGTGCCCTCTTAAATACCCATCAGCGGGCTAACCCATCCCCCCACCCTGTTCCCCTCTGAAACCCTCAGTTTGTTTCCTGGAGTCTGTATTCTCTCATGGTTCATTCCCCCTCTGATGTCCGTGCCTTCATTTTTCTCTTCTTCTCCTAATATCCTCCATGCTATTCCTTATGTTCCACATATAAGTGAAGCCATATGATAATTGTCTTTCTCTGCTTGTCTTATTTCACTTAGCATTATCTCCTCCAGTTCCATCCATGTCGATGCAAATGATCAACATCCTTTCTGATGGCTGAGCAATATTCCATTGTATATATGGACTGCATCTTTTTTTGAGATTTTATTTATTTATTTGACACAGAATGAGAGAGAGGAGAGACCACAAGCACACAAGCAGGGGGAGTGGCAGAGGCAGAGGGAGAAGCAGGCTCCCGGCTGAGCAGGGAGCCCAATGGGCTCAAACCCAGGACCCTGGGATCATGACCTGAGTCAAAGGCAGACGCTTAGCCGACTGAACCACCCAAGTGTCCCAAGGACCACATCTTCTTTATCCACTGAATTGTTTTCCAAAGTGGCTGTCCCACTTTGCTTCCCTACCATTAGTATATGAAAGTTCTGGTTGCTTTACCTCCTTTCCAATACTTGATATTTGATATAGCCTTTAAAATTTTAAGTATTCTAATGAGTATGCTGTGATAGCACATTGTGCTTTCAATTTGCATTTCCCTTATGATTAATGATGTTCAGCATCTTTTTAATGTGCTTATGTGCCATTTCTTTATCTTCGGTGAAGTGTGTATTCACATTTTTGCTATTCCCTCCCCTGCCCCAATCAGATTATTTGTCTTATTGAGTAGTAAGTTTTGTTTGTTTTTAATTCTGGATACAAGTTTTTAATCAAATATATGTTTTGCAAATATTTTCTTTCTATCTGTGGCTTGGGTTTTCATTTTTTTTTTTTTTTTAGATTTTATTTATTTATTTGACAGAGAGACAGACAGCGAGAGAGGGAACACAAGCAGGGGGAGTGGGAGAGGAAGAAGCAGGCTCCCAGCGGAGGAGCCAGATGTGGGGCTCGATCCCAGAATGCCGGGATCAGGCCCTGAGCCGAAGGCAGACGCTTAATGACTGAGCCCCCAGGCGCCCCTGGGCTTTCATTTTCTTAACAGTATAATTTGAATAACAAATTAAATTTTGATCAAGTCCAGTTTATCAACATTTTCTTTTATGCTTTGTGTTTTTGCCACGAGATCACTATGAAAGTGCACACACGAGTTGTGTCTTTCCACAACGTCAGCTTTATTCAATCATAAAGCAAAGTTAAGTCACAATTATAAAGCAGGTTCAGGATTCCAATATCCATGACAATTCACCAGGTGATTAAACTTGGCTTCTTACACAGCACCCAGAGCAGGACAGAAGACAAACCACACACGGGGTGCCTGGGTGGCTCAGTCGTTGAGCGTCTGCCTTTGGCTCAGGGCGTGATCCCAGGGTCCTGGGATCGAGCCCCACATCGGGCTCCTCCGCTGGGAGCCTGCTTCTTCCTCTCCAACTCCCTCTGCTGTGTTCCCTCTCTCTCTGGCTGTCTCTCTCTCTGTCAAATTAATAAATACAATCTTGAAAAAAAAAAAAAGACGACAAGCCACACAACAAACAAGATAACAGAAGGGTGCAGAAGTTTACCAACCAAACTCGAAGTCAGTCTGTAGGTGCGCAGTTGAGATAAGCCTTGGTCTGGTCGGGGTCAGCTCTCTGCCCTTACTGCTTCTGATGTTCAAGCAGGGAAGCCTCTTGATTCTGCTCGGAGACCCATCAGGCAGAGACTTCAGTGGCAGCTGCCTTTTTTAAGTGGTCAGACGTAGAGGGGTCAGGTGTGAAGAGTCTGACAGTTTACTGCCAACGTCCTTCCCCTTTCAAAGGGATTTAATCAGTTTTGGGTCTCTGCAGACCTTGTCTGGTTCTGCTCGTTGTCAGTTCTGGGGTGTCAGCTGACGTTGGTCCCGGCGATGCCTCCTGTCTGCAGTACTTTACCTGCTTGCGTTATTGCTTGACATGGGCTCCTGCTTGACACATTTTGCTCTCCACAGTTTTTTATGTCTTATCTGAAAAATCTTTTTTCTTTTTTCCTGCCTTCTTTTGGATTGAGGGCTTAAAAAATATTTTTTAATGGATCCTTTTTAACTTTACAATTGGCTTATTTTATATATAAATATATATATATATGTATATATATATATGTATATATTTTTTTTTAAGTTGTGCTCTAGGGCAATAGTTATCAACCACAGACAAGTTTGGTCTCCTACCCCAGTCCCAAAAGGACATTTGCCAGTGTGTGGAGATATTTGTGTTGTCATAGCTGGGAGTGGTGCTAATGGCATTTATTAGGTAGAGGCCAGGGATGTTACTAAACACCTTACAATGCATAAGATACCCTCACATCATGGAACGACACTTTGGCCTAAAATGTCAAATGTGCCAAGGTTGAGAAATCCTGCTTCAGGACTGAGCTCAGCAACTTTTTCTCTAAAGAACCAGATAGTAAATATTTTAGGCTCTGTATGACATATATGGTCTTACATCCCCTTTCCACCCTTCACTCCCTCTGAATTGTGAAAGCCATTCTTAGTTCTGAACTGTACAAAAATAGGTAGCAGGCTGGGTTTGGACTGTGGCTTGAGTTTGCTGACCCCTGCTCTAGGTTTTACAATATACATCTATTACCTTCAAATATTGTTTTTTTAAAAATTATTTGTTTTTTCTTTAAAAAAAATTAAATTCAATTAATATATAGTGTATCATTAGTTTCAGAGGTAGAGTTCAGTGATTCATCAGTCTTATATAATACCCAGTGCTCATTACATCATGTGCCCTCCTTAAATGTCTGTCACCCCGTTACCCCATCTCCCCACCCAACTCCCATTCAAATAATATTTTATCACCTTATATGTAAGGTCCACTTCCCCCTTCCATCCTTTTTGGGCTGTCAAATATTTTGCATATATTATAAGCCCCTCAATATTTTGCTGTTATTTTTGCTCTAAACTATTATTCTTCAAAAGGTGTTTAAAATATCTCTTATATTTATTAACATATATGCCATTTCTGGTGTTTTTCATTTTGTATAGATCCAAATTTCTATCTGGTATCATATTATACTTCAATACCTTCCCTTATCATTTCTTTTCATACACGTCTGCTGACAGTGAATTCTTCTAGGATTTGTGAAAATGTCATTATTTTGTCTTCAATTTTGAAAGACGAATTTTACTGCTTAGAAAATTCTAAATTGACAGTTTATTTCAGTATAAAAGATGTTGCTCCATTGCCATTTGGCTTGCATAGTTTCTGACACGTAGACTGCTGTCATGTATCTTTTTCTCCTGGCTGTTTCAGTTTTTATCACTGGTTGTCGGCAATTCATTATCCTGTATTTTGTGTGGACTTCTTTATGATTATTCTGCATGGAGTTCATTGTGCTTCCTCATTGTGTGAGGGTTTTTTTTTTTTTTTTATTTCTTATTTCTTCTCTTGACTCTTAATACGTGCATGTTACTGTTTTATTTTGTCCCATGGGTCACTGATGCTTTATTCATTTTGGGTGGTTTTATTGCTGTGTCTTCAAGTTTACTAATATTTTCTTCTGCACTTAAAAAAAAAGATGTATTTATTTGAGAGAGGAGGGGAGGATCAGAGGGATAGAGAGAATCTCAAGCAGACTCCCTGCTGGGCGCTGAGCCCACGCAGGGCTTGATCCACCCTGAGATCATAACCTGAGCCAAAATCAACAGTTGGTCGCTTAACAGACTGAGCCCCCCAGGCGCCCCAGATAGTATACCTTTTATCCCAAGATGGTATTTTGGGAGGACTTCTTTTCGTTTTTTAAGATTTTATTTATTTATTTGAGAGAGCATGTGCATAAGTGGGAGGAGGGGCAAAGGGAGGGGGGAAACAGACTCCCCACTGAGTGTGGAGCCCCACGTGGGGCTTGATCCCAGGGCCCTGAGATCATGACCTGAACTGAAGGCAGACCCTGAACCGACTGAGCCACCCAGGCGCCCGTGGGAGGACTCTTTTTAATATCTTCCCTTTCTCTTTTCATCATGATCATATTCTACTTTCTTAAATATGTAGAACATATTTATAATAGCTATTTTAGTATATCCTTATTTATTTTATCATCTCTATTGCTTCTGGGTCTGTTTCTATTGATTGATTTTTCTCTTGGTTATGGATCATATTTTTCGGTTTCTTTGCTATCTCATTATTTCCGATGGGTGCTGGACATTATGCATTTTATGTTATTGCTTTAATTTGTTTTATTCTTCTAAGTAGTGTTGGATGTTTTTCTGGAATGCCATTACTTGGAATCAGTTGGATCCTTTAGTGTTTATCCTTAAGCTTTGTTTGGGCAGGACCAGAGCAGCTTTTATTCTAGGGCTAAATAACTCCCCCGCCCTCTAGAATTCTATCTGGTACCCCACGTATTATAAGATTTTTCACTCTGGCTGGTAGGAGTCAATTTTTTTTTCTTATTCTTTTCTGGTGGCCTGTCCCCAGCCTTGGGTAGTTCTCGCACATACACAGATTGGTACTCAGCCAATACTCAAGGGGACCCACTGCAGGTTCCTGGAGCTCTCCGTGCCTCTCCCTCTTCCAGTATTCCACCTTGGAAAATTCTGGTTGCCTTGTCTCCTAAACTCTGATTTCTGTTTCCTTACCTTCATGAATCAACTGGGGTCTGTTTCCCCTTCCTGTATTGAGGCCTGAAAACTGCCTCCAGGCACAAAACTTGTGTAATTATAGAACTTCCCTTTTTTTCCCTTCTCAGGTATCACACACAGTCTTGTGTCATTTGATGTCTAGAAAACCACTGTCTCATTTATTTTGTCCAGTTTTCTAGTTATTTAAGGCAGGAGGGTAAATCTGATACTTGTTACTCAATCTTGACTAAAACTGGAAGTCTTTTTTTGAATCTTCCTGGTTGGAACCATCTCCAAAGGAAGTGAGGGACTCTATACTGGTAACCAATTCAGGGGCAGAGGGAGAGGGAGAGAGGCCAATTGGTAACCAGCTCAAATTTCTGAGTTTCTCTAGCTCATTTTTGTTGAAATCTTTACTAGAACAGTTAGGATTTGACCATAAAAACATTTTTTTTGGAATATTTAACAAAAGGGGAATGGGGGTGGGGTGGTATCACAGGGCATTAACTCTTTCAGCTGAATACACACACATTCCAGAATCTCAGCCAGCCCTAATTTGGTTTGCTTACAGCCAAAATTAAGAGTTTTCTGCGTTCAGGCTTATTTATGTGGGTGAGGTCCTGGTTGGTTGGCAAATAAACTCTTACCTTACTAAGAAGCCTGTGTGAGCTCACCATGTGTACATACTTCTGGAGTTTAGCTTTTACTACTTTCTAGCCAGGTGGGTTGACAACTTTCCTACTGAAATATTGCAAATAATCTTCATGCGTAGCTCTTTAAAGGACATTTTGAATAAAAGGGCCAATTTAGCAAGCAATTAAAAACTAATTAGAATCGATGCATTATTTTCATGGGAAGCATAATGCATTGCAGTCACTTGCGAATGTTCCTGCAAAATCAAGCATCCTTAATTTATAGTTGGCCCTTGAGCTAGAGGCAGCTCTCTCGATGATAGCTGGTGATATTTTCCATCAAGCCTTTTAGGAACTCACATACTGTTTTATTTTACATCTCTAAAAAACTTTCCGAAGGTGTTAGGCATACTAATAGTGATGTGGCTTTTGGTACATTAATAAAATGCTCTAGCACTTAGCTTTTCTTCAGTGCTTACAAGATACCAAATGAGCTGCAAGGAAGATGAGCAGACAGTTGAACACCTTCTAAAGTAATATGAAGCTTTATAGAAATCTATTTAATTCCCTGTCATTGCTTCTAAAATGCATTTCAAATCTGTTGTCATTGGTAAAATGCTCAGAGTCACTGGAGAATTATTTTTGACTTGGTGTTTATATCTAAAATTTGCTAGTGAGACAAATCCTTTCTGGTACTGGAGGAAATTAAAATTTTGGCTTTTCAACATAGTATTGATATTAGGTTAGAGTTTATGGTTCCCTAGGGTCTTTCAATCTTATGGGTTTAGAAAGGCTAACAGATTTCATACCCCTTGTTTTTGGAAAGTCACATTGTCTTGGTCACAGAGTTTTCCTCTAAATCCAATTTTCTGTTCTTTTAAATAACCATTTTGCTAAGCCAAGTCTCTGTAATTCCATATTACATAGATGTTGTCCCTTAATTTCAAAAGCAGAATCAACGGCTGTAATTCTTTTTTTAATCAGTGTAAAACGTGTATGTCCAGACTGTAATTGCCTCTTCCACAATTGACAGGGGAGGGTTCTGCTTGGCTCTGTGGAATGTAATGACTAATTTGCTGATTGCGTTATTCTGTGATGGGGGAAGGGTGGAATTTTGCTCTGTAGGACACTATACAGAAAAGCTTTTCTGGAGGGGAGGCTGATAGGAGCTGTTAATGTTAGACATGTGCTTACACTATGAAATTAACTACGTAATGTCCTATGGAAAGATCTGAGGACATTAAAGCAAATATTGACAGTAGTAAAGCTAAGTCATTTCCCCCAAGATAGAAATGTTGGTTTACAGGTATTTTTCTGTAGCATGTGTTAAGACACCTAGTAGCTTGAGGAAAGAGATTGGATCTCTTTTCACATCCAATTTTTGAAGATTTAAGGACACGGAAAGGATGGGAGTATAGGAGACTCTCAGAAGATACTATTTTAGAGATTGTGGAAATGTCTGAATGTCTCATGTCTATCCAGCACTTTTGCTTAAGAGGGTCTAAGGATAATTTCCTTAGAACATGAAGGCAGAGTTATTTCAGATTTGTCACTCACAGGGTTGGTTATGAACGCGTGTGAGTCTGAATCTCCCATTATCGCTCTAGCCATTTTTAGAGGTTACACAAGTAGGGACATTGTTTCAGCCCCTTTTATGTTCTGTTTCCACACCAGCTTAATAGAATGACACCAGGCTAGGCCATTAGATGGTGTTTCTTAGCACGTGGCTTGGAATCACCTTGTGTACTTAAAAAAAAAAACCAACCTTATATTTAGGCTCCCATAACCCCCCCCCCCAATTCTGAATGAACTGGTCTAGAGTCTGTTCAGGCATAGATAATTTTTAAAAACACGCCAGGAGATTCTGACGTGCTGGGAGGATTAACCATTGGTGTGAGGGAAGGTAGGCAATGGGAATAATAAACCTTCATACTGTTTAGAGAATAAGGGTGGTGGGCTGTGCCCTGCGTTATATCTTAACCCTGTGTTTTGTGTTCTGTAGAAGTGATGGGTATGATTAATATTCAAGCCTGGAAACAGATCTGCTAATTCTGACCTAACTCTTCCACAGCTGTCGCTTCTTTGCCTGGTGGCCACGTTTGCAGAGTCCAGAACCCAATATCTAGAGTTGTGTGAAAATTCCTTTTTTCTGATTTCCACCACCTGACTGGAGCAAATGTCAGTATCCACCCAGTGACTTACCTGGAAAGCGTGCTGTATAAGGCATTCTGCTGGGCATTGTCAGAACAGGAAGAATGTGTAAGACCTAGCTCCTGCTTTCAAGGAGCTCTTGTCAGTGGAGAAACACCTAGAAAAAAGTCATATATTCTCCCACATTAAGGGTCAAAATAATCAATTAAAGCTATATAGAGGAGGAGAGGGCACTGAAGACTGGGTGGCAAGAGGACCAGCTCAGCCAGGTTTGCCGGGGACTTTCCTGGTTTTCGCACTGAAGGTTTCACATCCTGAGGAACCCTTCTGTCCTCAGCAGAACAGGAAAGTTGGTCACCCTGCTGTCGCTAAGGCTTGGCAGTGACGGGAATGTGTCTTGAAGGGGCATTTTAGGTGTTGGTAAAGAGAAAGTGCCTCACTACTATATCTCGACATCCCCCTGGTCCCCTGCTCCCATGACCCAGCGATTTTAATCCCAGCTGTAGACCCACAAGAAATTCTTTCATAGCAGCGTTGTTCATACTAGCCCCAAACAGCAACCAACCCGTTATCTACCAACAGGAGAATGGATGTACACTTGTGGTATATTCATAGACCAGACTGTCGCATAACAACAACATGGGTGAATTTCTCAGGTATAATGTTGTGGAAAGAAGCCAGGCATAAAAAATATCAGGGTCTGTGTGATTCCATTTATAGGAAGTTAAAAAATAGGATCAACGTGGTTCCATTTACAGGAAGCTAATCTACATGGCTTCCTTTGTGGGGCTCTTTAGAAGTGGGCTTGAGGGAGACCTCTGGTGTGTTGGAGAAGTTCTGGGTAGTTGATCTGGGTGGTGTGTGCATATATATAAATTCATCGAGCTGTTGACTTAAGATTTGTGCACTTTATCGAACGTATTATTCAAAAACAATTGTTTTAAGGCTGCCATTTATTGAGCACTGCCCAAGTGCCCTGCACTGTGTTAAGCATTTCAGTCCTCACAGCGATCCTGCCAATGTAGGTATTGGCCACGTGATGGAACAGGCCCAGAAAAGGGGAGGGACTTTCTCTTGACCACTATGAAAGTATTTTTCAAAGGGTGTTTCAAGGAATATGAGTTCCGTAGGTGTTATCTGCGAAAAGGGCTCGGGGAAAGTAAATTTGGAGAACCTGGGCTTGAAAGGTTTCAGCGTACCTCCCTACCTCGGGGCTACCATGCTGGCGTGCACAGTCAGTTCCCGAGGGTGGAGGTCAGGGGCGGGTGGGGTGAGCAACATTTCCCAAGCTTACCTGATCACAGGTTTTTCTTGGTGGCAGGGAGAAGAATTAGGGGACTTTTGGAAACACTTCCCTCTGCCATTTAAGCAGAGGCCCTCCCTGGGATGGCTCTCTTGGTTGCAGTGCTGGAAGCTTCACTCTGGCCTCAGGGTGAGTCAGAAAGGCCCCAAACTGGAGAGTGTAGCTGTAACAAGGGTACAATCTACAGCGATTGCACTGAAAAGCCTCAGATATCAAGTAAATCTCTTTCTCAGCAATGTTTCACTTTAAATTTCAAAACTCACACAGGCCCTATTATATCTTAAGTTACTACATCTGATTTTTTCTGTTTTTGAGGCTTGACTTTTTTCATTACCATTTAACCCATTCGCAAAAATCACCATTTTCTGAAGAAATGGGCCTCTGAACTTGCTCCAGAGCTCCCATCCCCCTGGGCAGGGTGGATGGGAAAGGTACCAGGAAGATTTGGGGGCAAACCTTACTTCACTAACACCGACGAGCAGCAGAGTTTTGGGGGCCAGGATGTGGGGCCAGGATGAAGGCCACTTGTGTAAGATTCCTTTGGCCTTTCTCAAGGTGATTCTTCATTAATCAACTCACCTTCAGAGCTGCTTGGTGACAAAGTTGGCCCCTCTGGGAAGATTATGAAGAACGGACCTCACAGCTTTTAGCGGGGAACAATTTAGTTTAGTGAGAGGAATGGAAGATTTGGGGCAGAGGGTCTGGACCCCTAGTCCTGGATTTTCTGCTGCCTGACCATGTGGTCTTGGGCAAATCCTTTCACATTCCCCCTGCAGTTTCTCCTCCCTGTGGTATGGGAATATGGGAATAATCCTGCCTGTTCTACCTCTTCTCACACATTCTCCGAAATAAAGGGAGGCAATGTCTGTGCGGGGGCTTTCCAACCAAAAAACAACATGCGAATTTTATGTTAGTTTCTCTTTTAATTGATTCTAAACCTTTTCTTTCTCCTCTTCTTCTTTTGGACAGCTCAGTGCCCCTTAGTTACTAATGATGATAATATTCAGTCCTCAATAAATGTTGGCTAACTAATTATGTTTCAGGAGCTGAGCTGAGAACTGTCACGTTGGCTCATGGGATGGTTGTTAACTTCTTTGTCTGAGAACCTGAGCCAGTGAGCCTCCATGATGTTAGGCCACCTCCCTTGGTTCACACAACTGGAAGTTAAGCCCAGAGCAGCTCAAACTCTTAACCCCTTTAATTGGCTTGTACTTGGGTCAGACCTGACTATAAGAAGGTGGCCTGGGGTCTGGAAAGGAAATAAAGCAATGACTCTCTACATCCACCTGGGGACAGAGTGGACAAGCCAACTGAGACTCCCTCTTTACACACCACTGTCTGTTTCACGTCACCAGCTTACCCTTAGGAAAGACACTTGCGGGCATAAATTTGAGTTTTCTGCTAGGGGTGAAAGTTTAAAAGGCATTGGGGGCTGGAAATGCTGCTTTGCCACTTTTCATCTTTAAGATATGGACCCAAGTTTCTAAGGATCTTTTTTGAAACCACTGGAAACCCCCATAATCCCTGGTGAGATGAAGCAGGACTTTGGGCTCAGCATGGAGATTTAGAAAGAATGGAATGATGAGCTAGAAGTGGCTGAGTCTAGCTGGGAGGTGCTAAGGGCTCTTTTTGCACAAGAAACAGTGCAAGTGACCTTCCAGGGGGTCCTGGAGCTCACTTTGCTAGTTAGGGCCTTCCTTGCATTGGGGTGATGCTGTCCAGCTCCCATATATTGAAAAATTTCTTCCTGGAGAGAAGCGTGTTCCTAATTTAGATTTTGTCATAAAAGGGCAGGCTCTCCACTGGGGCTGCAGATATTGGGAGAGTGAATGAACTGACCCAATTTATATTTTTTAAAAGGTTGCAGAGATGAAACTGATGGAATGAATGACCTGATTGTCTCAGTCCAATTTCCACGTTTTTTTCTTTTATTAAAAAAAGAGAAAAAAAAAGAGAGATGTGGTTAGATATTTAAAAACAAACCCGAAAACTTACTAAGTCCAAAAGCAAAATGCAGGATAAATGAACAGTGGCCTGCAGCCTGGAATGATCCCATCTGGAGAGAGGGAAAGGAGCTACAGAAGAAGTCAATATCCGAACCGGGAGCTGAACACGCCCCTCAGCCTGCTGCCTGCCCTGGTCCCGTCCCCATTGCTGTGCGTGGTCTCCAGTGCCCGGGGGTGTGTGTACCGTAGGATGTTATTGAAGGGAGAGGAGAATGAGCTGAGAATGTATAAATTCAGCATCTCTTAATATGATCTTCATAATATTTCTGTATCTTGATATTTGCGGGTACTCTCTGTAACAACAAATATGTAAGTTAATTTATTTAACTCAATATTTCTCAAAGTTAAACATGCCTTGAACATTTTAAAGACTCAGAGAAGTCCCCCAGAAAAGTGTCTTGTCAGACTCCCAGAGGAGGACATGTGCAGCTTTTCCTAAAATTTCTGGTCACTAGCTCTTTTTCTGGCATTTTCTAGCATACTGGTGTCACTAAGAGCAGCAGAAAGCGTGGTACTGCTAGTCAACACTTACTGAGAACTTACTAGGTACCTGGTACTGTGCTGAGCCCTTTTCCTCTCTTTTCTTGCTAATGCTTTCAGATAATGTGAGGATTGTCCCCTTTACAAACTGGGATAACAATAATACCCACCTGCAGGATTGTTAAAAAATGTCCCCAAGATCACACAGTTGATGAGTGAGTAGTGGGTGTCAAGATCGGAACCCCAAATGCGTTGCCTGGCAGTCAAGCTGTATTTCCTGTGCTGCCTCATGTCTCCAGCTATCAGGCTCTAACCCCTCATTACTTGAGGTCACTTAAACAGGAGTCTGTTCCCAGAAGCTTAGCAGAGCAGCTGACATTTTGCAGGTGGTCATGTTTACCTGGGCTGTTAGGGCCCAGGGCCCTACAGACCAGTAGCCGTACCCATGTCTTCTCTGAGCCCTGTTCTACCCTAGCCCCGATGGTGTAGCTATGGGTAGGCAAGAGGAGGAGTGTGGCTCTAAACTCAAACGTCTTTAGTGTAGCAGGGAGCATTTCCCCTTTCCTGGCTTGCAGAGGACATCCAAGATGGGTGGAAGTTTGCCAGTCTGGTTACAGAGTTGCCTGGAGGAGCTCTTGTTGCCCAGCCCCTCCCAAGGTCAGAGACCCCTTCATAAGGGCTCTGTGTGGGGTTAGCCAGGGAGAAAACAGCAATACCTCTGAAGTGTGCTGAACTTGGCTCTAATTGAGCTCTTCCTGTTGATTAGAATCTATTTGCATTCATTTTCCAGAAGAAGGGTTTCTCTGCCTTCTCAGATGGCACAGCATCGGAGCAGGGCCACATGTGCCACTGACGATGTTGTCGGGCACAATTAGCCAAGGTGCATTAGGCAAAGGAAGAAAGGATCAGGGATCTCGGGAGGCTCATACATCACGTTCTGTGAGCTAGCTGCCTCCTGTCCTCTTCTCTTGGAGGCGATGGTCTTGGTGGGGTTGGAAGAACCAGCTGGATGGAGGGGTAGGAAGAGAGACTATTTGGGGAGATGAAAGGCTGTCTGGCTGATGGGACAGCTGCTCCCATCAGAGCGCTAGGAAAGCTTTTGAAAATATTAACTCAATAAGCTCCCGCTCTCATTGACTCGGAAGCCACTCTCTCAGGCCCCCGTGGGCAGCCCAGATGCAAGGTGGTGATGGCCCCTTATCGCCCTGGGCCACAACTGCGGTGAAAGGGGGTGCCAGCAGGCGTTCTGACTCCGAAGACTTTTTGAAATCTCTCATTTCCAAGGGATGTATTTATAAATTCTCTAAGAAGGTTTTTTTTTTTAATAGTGATTTTTTATTATATTATGTTAGTCACCATATAGTACATCCCCGGTTTTCGATGTAAGGCTCGATGATTCATTAGTTGTGTATATCTAAGAAGGTTTTTGAGTTCAGGTTCATTGTTTGCTTGTTCACTTGGCAAACACTAATGAATTGCTTGGATGTTGCACTGAACTTTGAGCATGACCCCACACTCATCTGCTAAGTGTCTGCTCTGCACCTGGTCTCCTCAATGCCTCTGCATGGATTTGAGAAGAAGGTGGGAAGGAGAAGACAGTCTTGGCTCCATATCATCCTCTGCTTTCTTGAATGAGTAGTCATCCACGCAATGCCATGCGATACCCTCCCCCAGAATCAGTGCGGCTGTCTTTGGATGGGTGGTTAGGGTCACCTGGGGAGCACCCTGATTTTGCTAAGAGAAACTATTCCTCCTTCTCTCACTGGATGCAGTTTTTTGGGGGATGGTCAATGTTCATTCTGGTTCTTTCCTGGCCAAGAGGTGATGTACGCTTAGGTTATCACACAGAACTTGGAGATATATATATATTTTGCCACTGTTCAAACATTATTATTATTATTCTTTTAAAGATAAAGCTATAGTGGGGCACCTGAGTGGCTCAGTCAGTTAGGCGTCCGACTCTTGATTTCGGCTCAGGTCATGATCTCAGGGTTGTGAGATTGAGCCCCACATCAGGCTCTGTGCTGTGTGTGAAGTCTGCTTAAGATTCTCTCTCTCCCTCTGCCTACCCAAAACCCCCTCTAAAAAAATTTTAAAAAGTGTCTGACTTATAGGATCAAAAGTGGTCCTAGATTGACACTGGAAACAAAAAATTAAATTGCACCAAGGTAAAATGAAGATGCAGAATAATGAGTGTTTTACTGTGTATAAAGGCACATCATGTTTTATGCAGAAAGAAGTCATAATACTTCCACCGTAGAGGCTCAGCCCTATAAAACAACCCTACATCAGCCTGTGGGAGTGTCCTGAGGGCCCAGGCCAGAAGGCAGCCATGCTTCTCCATCTGTTTCTGAGTTAGGGCAGCTTGAGGACTACGTTATTCCTGGTCTTGCCAAGTTGTCTGGGCCCAACCACTCAATCTTCCTCTAGAAAATTGGAATATCACTGGCTCCTTTCCTGTGATCTTGGGAAGGCCTTCCCAGAGACCCATCTGTGGATTGCCACAGATACCCGAATTTCCAAGAATTTGGTTCCTGAGCAGGACGACTAAAGAATGAAAATGGTGGCGTTTGCTCCTTCCAAGGGCCATGCTGAATCCAGGTTTCTGCTCCTGGATCCAAGACTGCTCTGTTTCTCTCTTTTCAGACAGCTTTGCTTTAGTCAGCAAACATAAGGGAGTCTTCTGGGAAGATATATGGTAGGAGGCTCAAAGACTCAGAATCCATCCATGTCTGCTGCTTGTAGCCATTGGCTCTCTTCCTCCCTGTACCTTCTTTCTCTCGCGTTACATCTGTTTACACAGCTTCTAATAGCATCTTTATGCAGAATACTCCAAGATGTGCCTTTAGCTCTGACCTCTCTCCTAGCTCTGAGCCCTTCCGGCTGATGGAGATGCCCGTGGATCAGACAACCACATGAAGGGAAAACCAGATGTCTCAACACAAAAGGCAGATGAGCTTTGCCAGGATGGCAAAGCGTCTTAGTAAGAGAGAACCAAATTTCCACTCCCCCGAGAGCCTACCCTCCAGCCGTCCTAGCCTCCTAGCTCCCAAGTCCCTCTGTCTGAGATCCCGTCCATTCTGTCCCCAACTCTAGTGCAGGCCTGCCTCATCTCACCTGTTGCATCCCTCTTTTAACTACTCCCCCCACAGCTCAGCAAAATTGTGCAAACTCAAAAGCCTTCCCAGGCCAGGCAAGACATGTGTGGCGGTGGAGTAATGGGGGCTGTTGGCTGTCTTTAGACAGGGCTTGCCTTCTTCAAGCAGTTGTGGGCTCTTTTCAGTTGGCAGGCTGGCCACCTCCCGCTCTCTGCCATGGTGCTGTACAGGTTTCCTTAGCATACCTTGCACCTTGCTCTAAAATCTTTGGATACCGTAGAAGGAGCTTATTCTCTGGGATAAAGCTTCCCGAGAGCTTCCTATGGAAGACCAGAGCAGCGCTGGAGCGTTGGGCACGTGGCGGAGTCTAATGGAAGTGCTATGTAAAAGGGGAGTTCGGGAAACTTAACTGTTCTCCCAATGGGCTCCTCACGCTCTGCCCTGATGTCCAGACTTCTGATCCAGCTGGAAGTTCACGCTGTAAGAAGTCTCCTCTCTTTCCTATTAGATAAACCTCCTAAGCTTCCATTTCCTCCTCTGTAAGAAGGATTTAAAACTTCTCAGAGCTTTTGTGAGGATTAAAAGAAAGTTGACATGGGCACACAGACTTTATTTCCATCAAACACTGTGCAGTGTAAGGCTTTGTTGTTGAAAGTAAAGGTTAGGTGGCCATGAGGTCCAACCTCCCACTTGTGTATGCTGTCGAAAAGACTTCTGTGCTGATCGTTCATGTTTGAATACCTCTGGTGGTGGGAAGCTCACCACCTGTAAAGCGTTCTGCTTCATTGTTGGATGTCTCAAGTTAGTAAGCAGGAATGACCTCTTTGTGACAGATGTCATGGGTCTTGATAGCACCTTGTCTAGGGAATGGAACCGTCTCCTGTGTGCTGTGCGTAACCATCATATCAGATTCTCCAGCTTAAAGGGAGGTTTGTGTTTGCTCCTTAGTGCCCTGGAAGTCTCTCCTGGTTGGAGAGGGAGTCTGGAGACATTCTCCACGCACTTGACATAGGAAGCTTTGGGGCAAGGAGGAGTTAAGGGGAGAGCAGGGACCTCCTCAGGCTGGTGGGTGAGCATTTGGGGAAGGGACAACAGAGTCTCTTCGGGGCAACAGCCAGCATCTGCAGTGGCTGTTAGACCAGCACATTATTCCTCTGGGCCAGGCCCAGAGGGGAAGTCATTGCTTTCCTGCTCTGCCAGCCTGCTTTCAGATCTGCACTGGCTGCCCCGTCTTTGTGGGAATCTTGTCAATGTGAGGTAAGGGAATCCACATCGTGATAATCTACTAATAGTTTTCTGAGCATCTCTTCTAGGAATAGGGCCCGGAATTCTATTATCCAGTTGACTAGAGGGGAAAATTATTTTCAGGGGTGTAATTAATGTGACTTTCAGAAACAGAAGTGATCCAGAGAAGACAATGAGTTGGTCTTAAGAACCCACCCCCCACACCTCTTGCCCCCTAGTGTGTTAAGAGACTCAGGATATAAGAATGAAAATGAATTCAAGCCTAAAGGGTCCTCGGATGGCAATTCGTCCCTCTGTTCAGGTGACTTGCTAAGAGTAGAAAGGCCTGAAGTCAACATCAAACTTAAGATAAGATACTCAGAGATTGAAAACTGGTGGCCCACAGATTTTGTTTTTTGTTTCNNNNGTATTTTAAAATGTCTAATTAGCAACCAAGAGGAAAAAAAAAACCATAGAGCTTACATAAGAATCAGAATTTCCATTGTCTTCTAAAACCCCGAAAGACATGGCACCTGGGCCCCAAGTCTGGTGTGCTCGGAGCTGAGAGGCTGTGGGTCCCTCCATCTGGCACCGGCTCTCCTGCCCCCCACTGTCTCATAGACAGGTGAGGCAGCCAGGTGGGAGAGGAGCCCGCCCCTGTGCGAAGTGGAACTGAGTCCTCCCAGGCAGGTTTTACTTTAGTCATGTCTATGCTCTGGGAGACATTGCTTTTTTATTCCTCCAAAGTAGGAGGCGTGGAGCACAGAGTGACACAGACAAACTAAAGTGAGACACCAGAAACTGTTGTGTCAAATGGAAAATTCCTCCTGGGTTTCCTCTTCTGTTCCCAAGCTGAGAGTCAAAGAAAATGGTGTTTGTTGTTACTGTTTTTAAGTGCCTTTAAGAGAAAAGTAGCTTTCCGGTAGTTTGGAAGCAAGCTAGCGGATTGTTTTTCTGTTAACCTTTCGGTCATTGACGGACTGGGTTGTTTCTTCTCCCTGACGACGCACACTCAGGGGCTTTAGCCAGTGTCAGCAGCGGGAGAATTACCCGACAGACACCGAAGAGCCTGTTGTTTACTTAACCCAAATGCAGACCGACCCTCGATGACCGGGTCAGCAGTGGCCCACGAACACCTGTGGTTGTGCTTGAACGTTACCGTTTGAATTTCCCGAGTAGGTTTGGCGATCTCTGGATAAGCCCTGCATGTCAGAGAGCTAGTGGATTCAGACCTTCAGAACAACGAGCGGTTCAGTGAAAGCAGTTAGCAGTCTTCAGAATTGAACTGTAAGCAACAGGGGCGCCTGGGTGACTCAGTTGGTTGAGCCTCTGCCTTCGGCTCAGGTCATGATCCCAGGGTCCTGGGATCAAGCCCCATGTCGGGCTCTCCGCTTGGCGGGGAGCCTGCTTCTCCCTCTGCCTCTCTTTTTCTGTCTTTTATGAACATATAAATAAAATCTTAAAAAAAAAGAATTATAAGCAACATTATGAAAAATTGTTAAAATGGAAGTAGTTTCATTATACTAAACTTCCTCTTAAAAACTGGAAATTTAATGGATGTTCACAGATATTCATCACTCCAAGATTTATTGAACACATGCTATGTGCCAGACCCTGCTCTGGGAGCTGCAGATTCCTGAACACGGCTGAGACAGAAAGCAGGTCAACTTTGCCCACAACTGACAGGTGACATGAGTGACCAAATGTGCAGTGTCATTTTGACGGGTCAGCAATTATATGTATTAACAGCATTCGGGAGCCTAATGTGTTCCTAAGTTCAAGTGCTTTATGCGTTGCTCTGTATCTTTGTTTTGTTTTGTTTTGAATGTAGGCTTCATGCCCAGCATGGAGCCCAACATGGGGCTTGAACTCACGACCCTGAGATCAAGACGTGAGCTGAGATCCAGAGTGGGACGCATAACGGACTGAGCCACTCAGGTGCCCCTCCATCACTGTTTTTATTGGTTCTTTAATATTTCAATATATGGATGAATCCTAGTTTATTTAGCTACTTTTGATAGACATTTAAGCTATTCACAAATTTTCACAATTATATAAAGATACAATAGTGAACATGCTAAAGGGAACACCTGTGCCCATGCATCACTGTGCACTTGTCTGATTATTTCTCAGTCTCCGCGCTGTTGCCGCTGTGGCCTGGACAGTCTCTTGGGAGGCGTGTCCTACACATGGGAAGATACTCAGCAGCATTCCTGGTCTCTTCCCGCTTAGATGCCAGCTGGTAGTGTCTCTCTGGTTGTGATTACCAAAAATGTCTGTAGACGTGGCCAAGTGTTCCCTGGGAGGAAAAGTTCCCTTCAGTTGCGAGCCACGGCCTTCGAGTAAATTCCAATAACTAGAAATTGTGTATCAAAGGGGATGCACAACTCCAAGATTTTGCTTATGTGCTCCAAATTAAAGGCCTTGGGAGATCATACGCTGGTGTTGATGACAGTGCAGGGGAGCAGGTACCCTCCTACACTGGTGGGAGTATAATCTTTTTAAGTCGAGGTCAAGTTCACGTAACATAAAATTACCATTTTAAAGTGTACCGTTCAATGAGACGTAGTGCATTCACAGTGCTGTGTAACTAGCAGTTCTTTCTAGTTTCAAACATGTTCATTACCCCAAGAAAAATACTTACCCATTAAATAGTCATTCCCTGTTTTCCCTTCCCCCATCTACTTTCTTTCTTTCTTTCTTTTTTTTTTTTTAAGATTTTATTTATTTATTTAACAGAGATAGAGACAGCCAGCGAGAGAGGGAGCACAAGCAGGGGGAGTGGGAGAGGAAGAAGCAGGCTCCCAGTGGAGGAGCCTGATGTGGGGCTCGAGCCCAGAACACTGGGACCACGCCCTGAGCCGAAGGCAGATGCCTAACGACTGCGCCACCCAGGCGCCCCCACATTTAAAAATTTTAACCCATCAGGTGGAAAGAGGTTGAAAACAACATCGAGATATTTTAAAGGCCTTTGTTCTAAGCGACCAGTAAATATGTTCAAGGATATTCAGATTCCTTGACGTGGCTGATGGCGGCCATTTTGATGTTTGACAGTGAATGTGGACATCTGTGCTGCGTATTTTCCGCCTAGTCCTGCGGGAAGTGTTGGGGATGGTGGGATTTTCAAAAGAAGCATAGAGTTGTTTACTGCTTTACCCACCCACCGCCCCCGCCCCCAAGGAGTTATTCTCTAGGGTTGCATGGGGGACAAAAATTCTGAGTTTGATCTGTTATTAGGCGATGGCTGCTGTACCTCTTGGCCTTAAACATCTGTCATGAGCCAGATGAGGCTCCCGTGAATTATGACCGTGATTTCACAAAATTCATCTCCTCGAAGTCGCCAGGCAGAATAGCCCGTGGACACCACGTGTGTAGAATTCTGGACAGCCGTCTTCCAATGTTTACGTTCCACGCATCAGTGGCATTTGCAAGCTGCTTTAAAAAATATTTTATTTTTTTAGAAAGAATTTCAGTTTTACCTCTTTGGAGAAAAAAACCTTCCTTAGAGTTAAATGTTTAATTACGGATTTAGGAAAACAGGAAAAAAAAGCCTTGCCATGTTTGGTTCGCTCTTCGCTAGTTCACGGTCACGTGGGTCAGCCGTTGATAATTATAACTTAGAGAGAGTCAGATCCTGAGTGGAACACATGAACGCTTCCTGTATTGGTTTACTGGGACCGCCATAACAACGATCCGGAGAGTGGGTGGCTTAAATAGCAGATACTTATTTTCTCACATTTCTGGAGGCTGGGAGTTCAAGATCAAAGTATTGACCAGGTTGATTTCTTCTGAAGTCTCTCTCCTTGACTTGCAGATGATTGTCCTCTGTGTCTTCAAATGGTCTTTCCTCTGCGCCTGCCTGTGCCCTAATCATTTCTTCTCGTAAGGACACTAGTCATATTGGATTAGGCCCTCCCGAATGACCTCAGTTTACTTTAATTATCTCTTTGTGAAAGACCCTATTTTCAAGTACAGTCACGTTCTCGGGTACAGGGGTTGGGACTTCAACGGAAGAATTTCAGGGGGTACAATTCAGCCCATACTCTTCCTAATGCGGGCAGTTATTGGAAACCATACAGAACTTATAAAATGGTGGTACTACAAAATCTTCAAAAGTAATGCATGTTTATCACTTTCAAGCCATTTCGTTAACCTTAAACTACCTCAAAGTGTTGCTAAATTGGGCTTGCTTTATTAGCTGGGTCTCTTATTATGTGTGTTTGCTGCATTGTTTATATTTAATTTGATGAGAAAATAGATTCACCAAATAGGTTACCCACTCCTACCACATGTATCCTTTTTTTTCTTTTAATTGAGATGTAATTCACCTATTATCAAATTCACTCGCAAAGCGTACAGTCTAGTGGGTTTAGTATATTCTCAAAGTTGTGTATCCATCATGATTATTCAACCCCAAGATGTTCATCACCCCCAAATGAAACCTATACCCCTTAGTAGTCCCCCTTGGCACCCCTCCACCTGAGAGGAGTTACTCTCCACCCCTCCTTCCCCAGCCCTGCTAATAACTAATCTATTTTCTGCAGCCTGGATTTGCCTGTGCTAGACTTTTCCTGTAAATGGAACCCTACCATGCGTAGTCTTTTGCATCTGCCCCTTCACTGAGCATAATGTTTTCAAGGATCACCCACGCTGTAGCAGTATCGGTCCTTCAGTGGGGTTTTTTGTTTTTAATGGCTGAATAATACCCCATTGCATGGCTATGCCGATTTAATTGGTCTATTTATCGGTTGATGGATACTTGACTTGTTTCCACTTTTTGGCTATTATGAATAATGCTGCCATGAACATTCGTGTATAAGTTTTTCTTTTCTTTTTGAAGTAGACTCCGTGCTCAGAGTGGAGTCCAATGCAGGGCTTGAACTCATGACCCTGAGATCAAGATCTGAGCTGAGGTCAAGAGTCCTACACTTAACTGATTGAGCCACCCAAGTGCCCCCCAAGCGTAAGTTTTTATGTAAACATTTATTTTCAGTTCTCTTAGGTCTATACCACATACTGGGTCACATGGTGTCTCTGTGTTGAGAGCTAAGGAGCTGCCAACCTGTTTTCCGAAGCAGTTCCACCATTTTACATCCCCAGCAGCCGTGCGTGAGCGTTCCAATTTCTCCACATCCTTGCCAACATCTGTTACTGTCCATCTTTTTTATTATTATAGCCACTCTAGGGAGCCCATGTTTACTTTTAATTTGCTTAGCAAAACTTTGCTCATGGTACTGGAGGCAAACACCTGACTCTTGGAAGGTTCTGACTGTTTTGTTTTGTTCCCTTGGGGGACTTGACTTGCTGTTGTCCATTTCCCACTTCCTCTTTGTGAGTTTTCTTCCTGCATCGAACAATTCAGCTCCGGTCCTTGGAGCCTGGTGAGAGTCCGGGGGCAGGCGGGCTCTGCCCACACTGCTCCTGGGCCTGATGAATTAGTGTTTCCGCGGCCCATTCCTGTCCTGTGCTGTCACCTGCCTTGTACAGCACGGAGGCATTAAATGAAAATGTTCGACTCTTTTTTATTAAAAAAAGTTTTTTTTACTGAATCAATAAGGAATTTACCCCCTTCTACTGCCTTGCCCCTCTCCCAATTATGTAGTTTAACATTGATTTTTCCCCCTCCTTCTAGACATATAAAGTACTTGTAGCTCTCTTTCTAATGACAAATCAGTTCCAACACCTTAATGTTACAGACTTGGGAGAGCAGTTGAGTTTAAAGCTCTCATTCTGTCTTTCAGTTTAAAAAGCTCGAGTCACCCGTGATGGATGGAGGACATTACTGAGACAAGTTAGCACCGTTTTGATTTATTTTGTTTACTTTGAAAACAGTTTTCTCACTTGTCAAATTAATTATGAGAAACGCATTGTGGAACCGGTGAGGAGGAAGGGCAGAGAAAGGCAAGGTCCAGAGTCCCCTCTTCCTCGGAGGACAGCGTCCACAGGGCCAGCCCCAGGCCGTGAGCTGTGGCTGGTGGGGGGGTGCTGGGGGCCCTGACTCCTCCCTGGGCCGCTAACTGTCAGGAGGTGCTGGGGCTGCCGAGAAAAAGCATTTGTGTAATTACTTTGTGATGCTTTAATGCCAATCGCCTCACCCCTGGTTCTTTGGACACGAGTTGCCTCAGAGCTCAGTGTACTTTTCCCTCCTAGCGTGTAAATATCAAACATCGTAATAAAAGATCTCTTATGCAATAGCAACGCTACTTCCCCCTCTAGAGAGCACGCACTATTTTTTTCTCGATCATGGCAGAACCCCAGTGCCCCCCTCTGTGCCTGACTAGTAGATACTCAATAAATACTCGTTGAAAGACGGAAGGGATAAAAGTCATGAAGACAGAACAGAGCGCACAAGGCAGCATCTCATGTGATGGGGGAGGAGGGGCGGTGTGCAGGGTGGTCTCGGACGAAGTGAAGGATGAGCAGGAGTTAGGGATCTGGGTGAAGAGGTTCTGGAAGGGGAATTCTCGCAAGAATGGAAATGGATGAAATCACACGAGTCTACGTGAAATATTCAGGACCTAAGAAGCTGGAGCCCCAGGGAGTTCCAGCGCTTGGTGGGCCTTTTTCTGGCACCATTTCCTGCAGAATAATGAGCTCATGAGACAAAAGAGGATTCTGGAATTTGGGTGCTAGAAAGAATCTGCAAGTCCGAAGTCGGGGGACAGGTGGGCGGTTTCAGAGGGCTGGGGCCTGGGTCCTCAGTCCCGTGCAGTGCCTACGCGTGATCCCGCTGAGCCAGACTGTGGGGGGCCGTTTCCCTTCACTGTCCCAGTGAAGCCCCAGGATGGAGGCCTCTGCTCCCGTCTATCCTCAAGTTCCTTCCGTGTCATTCCAGGACTTTGCCTTTGTTCTTTCTCACCCAGAAACAAGGCGAGGCGGATTCTTACAGCTGATTCAGCTTGGGGTTGGACTCTTTTGTCACCATCCTGCTGTCTCCTCGGCTCAGCTCCCCATCCTGGTGGTTTAAATGCAGGTAGCTGATTTTGCTTCCCTGGAGAGGAGGCCTCCAAGGCCATTCTGGCTCCTCCTGGTGTCTGAGGGGTGCTGGCTGTCACCTCCTGTTGCCGTCTGCAACACTTGGCCTCACATTTGCCTGTCCTCTGTGCCTGTCCCAATTTGTCCTTATTATTTTAGTGATAATAGAGAAAGCACTGGGAGTGGAGGCGGCCGGCAGCAGCTTTTACAGTTGATTAAATGCCTAAAGAACTAAAAGAGATGTGGGCTGGCTTACCCCTGGCTCACCTGGAGCCTGTCACCCATCATCGTGCCTTTGGTTTCCTCTCTGCATGGTGGCTCTTGGTAGCCACAACCCGTCTTACTTGCAAAGCAGACACTTGTTCTAATTAGGGAATCCAGCTTAACACTTCCCTTAGAGTAAACATTTTGAAAACAGACATTTGAAAGTATGTAGCTTCTTGGGCTCCTGTTGGCTTACAGAACATGTTACTACTTCTTGTCACCAGTGGAAAAGCCTTTACGATTAAGCACCCATGCAAGCAAAGGGGAGGTACAGACAGAGAGTGTAGTGCCCAGGTCGAGATGCGGCAAGGTTTTGGTAAGTGAAAGTCACCCTTCAGTTTGGGTATCTCACAGGAGAGAGAACAGCAAGCGTTTGCATTTGCCTCCTGGAAAATGACTGCTCTGATGGACGGAATTTCCATTCAGGGGTTCACAGGGGCCTAACTATGGGGTTTGCTCATGGTGGAGACAGAGGCCATCCCCTCGCAGAATGTTTTCACCTTTGTCTATGAAAAGGCTGATAGGCTGGGTGCTTTCTGATTTCCCACAAGTTGGGCTACTTGTGTTCCCCGCTGCAGTGTGAGGTTGGGTGTCCTGCGACAGAAATGAGATGCCCGAAATCCAACCGCTCTCCTTATGCATAACTTGCTCTTTTGTAAAGTCTCTCCGTTCGTTCAAGATTGTCATGTTCCCCAAGCGCATCTGAATCCTTGAAGTGTGACTGTAATTGCCATAATTCACCATTTTACAGCAATTTAGAAGAAAAACAATTCAGAATTGTGTGCTTCTTATCACATGGAAAGGTCCAGATGACAAAGCGAAGAATGCAGTAAATTTTAATTATGGTGTAGGACAGGCACTTGGTGTCTGGGGAGGTCGAGGCACGGCCAGGCAGATTGCACCAGTTAATGTGGGCAAGGCAGACACCCGGCCATTTGTTTCACAACAAGAGGAATCAGAATGATTCCGTTTAGAAGAATTGGAACTTTCTAACCAGCTTTTGATGTCCACAGATGCGAGGAAAGTCCTCATGGACAAGAATGAAACTTCTGAAAGAATGGGAGATGAGGGGCGCCTGGGTGGCTCAGTCGTTCAGCGTCTGCCTTCGGCTCAGGGCGTGATCCCAGAGTTCTGGGATTGAGCCCCACATCAGGCTTCTCCACTAGGAGCCTGCTTCTTCCTCTCCCACTCCCCCTGCTTGTGTTCCCTCTCTCGCTGGCTGTCTCTGTCAAATAAATAAATAAAATCTTTAAAAAAAAAAAGAATGGGAGATGAAAGAGAATGAGAGAAAGGGCCCCCACATCCTTTGGGCAGGGAAGTCCTGTTTTACACAGAGGTAGCTGTGCAGAGTGGCACCGTTTCTGGACGCAATGCCCCAAGCCTTGGAACACCATGGTTCTGGCGCCCACGCTGGCGGAGCGCGAGGAGAATGGTCTGAATCACAGGACGGCTGGGGGTGCAGAGGCAGCAGGAAAAACGAGCAGATAACTGCAAGTACGGATGGACGGCATGTGGATATCAGGGAAGGCTGCCACCCGGCTCCCCCAGGTCTGCGCTGGGAAGAAGGGCTGCGGCGGTTCCAGAGTCACCCTCGAGGAGGGCATCAGGCACGGATGGGGCCACAGAAGCTGGCCTGCTGAGATCAGGGCGCAGGGCTGCAAGAGGCCATGGCAGATGCCAGTGTCGTGGGGGATCTGGGCTGCTGATGCCGGCCCAGGGTGGTGTGGCCGAGGTGCCCAATTAGACAGTGGGATGCCCGTCTTCTGGAACCAGGCCCTGAGGACAGAGATGAAAAAACCACAGGCCTTGCTTCTCAAATAGCTCAGAGCCAGAGAAAGGGACAGATCCAATAAGAGATTGGAGCCTCAATAAAAATACATTGGCTGATAGGGAGAGGCTTCCTGGAAATTTAAGATTTAACCCACTGGGATAGAGCCCAGCCCCCAACTATGTATTCAGGGAAAGCGTGGGTGTCTGTTCTTCCTGGACCCCACAACACACCCATGGGTGACCTTGTCATTCAGAACTGAATCATGGTCGCACTTGATTCCAAACATGGAAGTTTAACTTTCCATCAAAGTTTCCTTGCTTGTAGGCTTTTCTATTTTAAGCCTGATGAGTTCAGACCCTTTTGTCCTTCCTTGTAGGCATGGCCTAAGCCAGTGAGTCTAAACCTTTATGTGTTAAGGACCCTTTAAAGAGATTACCTGATCCATGCAATTGTGTGTTTCTGTGCATGTTTGCGGGGAAGCTGAGACTGATGAAAGCTATGGAGTGAATGTGGAGGGGGGGGAACCTTCCAGGGACCAGTGAGATGCGGCAGGGGGAGAGGGAAGCACGTGGGAAATATGCAGGTAAATACTGAATTTTGTAAAGCTCCTTTTTCTGTTTGGAAGCATACCAGTGGCAGAAGGGGAAAAGCCTAGTCTTGAACAAAAATGATTTCCTTCTCCTTTCCCAGGCCAAGTCTCAGGAAGAGGCAGAGGGGAGATTCACAGAAGAAGGGTGGAGGGACTGCAGGGGCTGGGAGCGGGATGGGGGAGGAAGCAGCCCCCACACCAAGGACAGGGGCGTGGAAGGGAGCAGGCCTAGCAGACCCCCACTCATGGCCCACGGACAGTCCACTGTCTGATGGGTCAGGGGGCTCCAGATAAACAGACTGAGGGTGAGGGCCTTGGCTACCTTGGGGGTTGGGGCTGGGCCCTGACTGAAGGGGAGCAGAACAGAATGGCCGGTTCCCCCCGGAGTCCAGCAGTGGTGGGCTCTTCATGGTCACAATTCCTGCACTCTGAGAGGCTCTCTGCTCCTTCCTGCTCCTTCACTGCGGTCATGGACTCAAGTTAACCCCCAGGTAAGCTCTCACCCTTGAATAAAGGGTGGCAAGCGGGACACGGCACAGTGTGGGCCACATACTGAGTGCCAGGCGAGCCCATGACCACACACTTCGGAGGGGGAAGTACACTTAGAACGGAGGGTTACTCTGGGCAACGCTTTTGTCGTCTTCTTAAAATTAATCTTAAAAAAATCATTCAAATAACATGCGATGTTTAAAAAACTAGAAAATACTGCAGAGAAAACGAAAATCTCTCCTAGTCTTATTCCTCCAGAGACAATCATTCCAAACATTTTCGGGTTTCACTGGCTGGACTTCCTGGTGTTTCTAGAAACAGTTAAACATCAGTTACAGCCGAGCAGCCTGGTTCCTGCTGTTCCCCCTGAGAGCACATTCCGGGTTTCTCGTCAGTCGTGCGGCCCCCTCGTGGGGCGGTGTGCAAGGCCCCATCAGATGTGTGTGTCAGAATTCCCTGCTGCTCGGCAGTTAGCCCCTCAGTTTTACAACCAGCGCTGCGATGAACCTCACACAGGCCGAATTCCACTGCGAGGAATTTATGTAAAGGAAGCAATTCAGGAAAGATACAAAGAAAAGGTATGTTTTTTAAGGCCTTGGATACATCACCAAATTACCCAGACAATTTTTGGCAAACTCCTACCCCCAGCAGGTGTAGATGAGTCAGAATGTGACTGATGACCTCAGAGGAAGAAGCCCCGGGGGTTTTGTCTTCCAGGAAACTATTGCTCGTACGGTCGTTAAGAGATCACAGCTTTCCTCTCCTTTATCTGGCACGGCAGAAACAGAACACGACAGGAGCAACAAAAACAACTTGAAATTGGGTATTTAACCTAAACAACTTTTCCTCTCGCCTGCTGGGGATGAAGATCTGCTTTATCTATTATTAGAATCTCTACTAGACACATGAAAAAATGTTCAACATCATTAGCCATCAGGGAAATTCAAATCGAAACCACACCGAGATACCACCTTACGCCAGTTAGAATGGCAAAAATTGACAAGGCAGGAAACAACAGGTGTTGGAGAGGATGTGGAGAAAGGGGATCCCTCCTTCATTGTTGGTGGGAATGCAGGTTGGTGCAGCCACTCTGGAAAACAGTGTGGAGGGCCCTTAAAAAGTTAAAAATTGAGCTACCCTATGACCCAGCCATTGCACTACTGGGTGTTTACCCCAAAGATACAGATGTAGTGATGAGAAGGGCCATATGCACCCCAATGTTCATAGCAGCAATGTCCACAATAGCTAAATCGTGGAAGGAGCCGAGATGCCCTTCCACAGATGACTGGATTAAGAAGCTGTGGTCCATATATACAATGGAATATTACTCAGCTATCAGAAAGAACGATTTCTCAACATTTGCTGCAACATGGACGGCACTGGAGGAGATAATGCTAAGTGAAATAAGTCAAGCAGAGAAAGACAACTATCATATGATTTCTCTCATCTATGGAACATAAGAACTAGGAAGATCGGTAGGGGAAGAAAGGGATAAAGGGGGGTAATCAGAAGGGGGAATGAAGCATGAGAGACTATGGACTATGAGAAACAAACTGAGGGCTTCAGAGGGGAGGGGGGTGGGGGAATGGGATAGGCCGGTGATGGGTAGTAAGGAGGGCACGTATTGCAGGGTGCACTGGGTGTTATACGCAAACAATGAATCATCGAACCTTGCATCAGAAACCAGGGATATACTGTATGGTGACTAATATAATATAATAAAAAACATTAAAAAAAAAAATCTCTACTAGAGGTTTTGCTTCGGTTTTGCCAATGGCCTCGAGAGTTACAACTAGCTTTCCTGAGCTCGAAATGGTTATTTCCACAGGAGGATGGGGTGGAGGCTGTTGGGGCAGGTGAGAGGAGCCTCCCTGAGAGCTTTACCTGAACCCAGACTACACGCACGGGCCACCTGCCCTTGCGCCCCGGTCAGCTAGGGCACGCTGCGTCTTCCTCATGCTTCATCTGTTGGAAACAGAAACTCCTATTACACAGAAGTTCCAGTCCCAGCACCTAGAACCGTACCTGATACAGTCATCAACCACTGAACTGTTGAAAGAGTGAATAAAACCCCATTCCTTCAAATGTGGCTTTGGTCTTCGTTGACCTTCTATGTTCTAAAGTAAAACAGGAGCAGCGAGTAGGCTGGGAGCGCCAACAGAGGCGGGTGCACTTGGCCTTCTCCAGGACAGGGAGAGAACAAGCTGACATAGACATTTGTACGCTTATGGTCATTATTCTTGCCTTTTTAAACATTTTATGTCTGGGGTCTGTCTTTGGGGTACAACTTCTTGAGGTCTTCTCCCTTTGTCTTCCCTCAAACCCAGAATCTCAGAAAACCTGTGCAGGCAGGGCAGAAGGTGGGGAGGGCAAGAAGTCAGGGAATCTGCAGTCAGGACAGTGCTCTGGAGACACCCGAGGACGACGCAGTGAGAAAGGGAACACCGTACTGTCCCGACTACATCATTTCCGAAGTGGGGAGGCTCCAAGGACTGCCTTTGCTGCGAGGATGTCCTCCAAGTGTTGATAACTGAGGGTTTTGTGCTTTGAGTAGGGGTGAGGGACAGCCCCGGAAAACAGCCTGGCTGGCTTGCTTTTCCCAGGTGGCGCAGAGGCTCAGAGGAACCAGGGCAAGCCTGGAGGGCTCACATTCCAGAGGCGGGGGGCTCATTGTTCCATCTCAACTGGTGGGATCAGGTCATAAAACCAAGATGGAAGTGGAAATGGATGGAAGAGGCAGGAGTGGCTCGATGGGGAAGTGCGTATTGATCACAAGGAGGAAAGGAGATTTTTAATAAGGAGAAATAATTACCCAGTGAGTCAAGTATCTGACTTTCCTGAACATTCAAGCCAGCCTGAGTCCAGAACTGGAAACAGCTGGCAAACATTTCAATCAAGCAAAGGCAGCCGCTCTGCCCCCCAAAGAGGGAGCTCTTTAATTAAGCCCTGTTGCCTTGTTTATCAGCAGAAGTAAGAAATGATCGGGCCACCAGGATGGAGAGCAGCTTCAGAGACACCCAGCAGGGCGTGAAGACTGGTGCACCTGGGAGGGAGACGGAGCCTGGGAACGTTTCGGGACTAGATGCCATCGAAGCCACAGGATGCTATTATGACAAAGACAGCAGTGCCTGGGGTGGGTCAGGGGCTGGAAGGGGTGGGGTCTGTTCCACAAGGGAGCCCTCCATGTGCTGCGGACTTCTTACCTACACAGATGCAGGCCTAGCAAGATGGCCCGGCAGGTGCATGCTAAAGGGCTTTGTCACCGAGCTGTGAACTGTAACTTCCCTTCTTAGGCACACGGAAAATGAATGCGACTGTCTCGTTAAGGCAGCAGAAATGATCCTAATTTTAGTTCTCATTTGTCTTCTCTTTTTCCCTTCTGATACTGTAACGGGGGACACAGCTGAGTCAAGTTCAGCAGCTGAGGCAGGTGGAGATGGTGCTGTGCGGTGTGGCCCAGAAGGGGTTTCCTGCCCGATGGCTAAGGCAGAGGCAGGGGGCAAATTGCTGGCTAGTTCCATCTGGGCCTTTCCCTGGACCTGGAAATCTCTCCACCGAAGCCTGCCCATTTCCTTCAGGATCTTCGGGCTCTGATTATCCCTCAATCCTTCTGTCCTTTCTAAAGCCATTCATTTGTTCATTCATTCATTCATCCATTCATTCATTGTGTATTTTACTGGTAGAGGATTTTCATCCATCCACTTCCATCTTTTCCCCCATCCCACAGGCACCGGAGGAGGGCTGCTTCCACAGGGGGCTCTGTGCCCAATACGGGAACCACCCCTTGAATAAAACATTATCCACCATTCTGAACTCATTTCTTCCCTCGAGGAGATCAGAACTATTTGGATGAGTACATTCTCATTTAAAACGTCTACCTTTCCCAGAAAGCTTATTAAAGATGTGATTAAAGAAATAATCATGAAACTTTACTTATTTATTGAATAAGGTTCTTTCACCTGGTCCTGAGTGTGAGATTTGAATGCCAAATGACTGAGGTTTCTCTTCAGAGTTCACTTGGTGCCCTGCGCTGTCATGCTCAGAAGCAATGCTCAGTGCTCGATGGCTGGGCCATTGCCGGATATCGACCTGCACAGCCTTGTCTCCAGAAGGAAGATGGGTCTGAAAATGACATCAGACTATCTGCAGAAAGCCCCTGGATGAGGGAAAAGTCAATATGGCCCAATCGTGACCTAGCTATGGCTCTAGTGGGATGGGGGCAGTGTGGGAGGACCTCCACGGACTATACCCTTCTTGTCCAGAAACATCCAGTTATGACCCCTGTCAATCTCCACCTGCAAAATGAAGGGTTCTGACCTCATTCATGTGCCCTTCCACGCTGACACACCGTGATGATTGATGTGGCTCAGGAACCAGCCAGTCACTGGGGACAGCAGGAACACAAGCTTGTAGGAGTTGAAATAAACAGTAATCCCCCCCAACTCCATTTGGGAAGTAAAGAGACTTGAGCTCCTGAGGGTCTTTGGAATGACTACAAACCAAATCAGGTCAGGGACTGCCTGTGGAGGCTGACCCCAGTTTGCCATCTTGCTTCCCACTTTCTTCTGGAAGTAACATGCGAAGGGCTGGAGAGTGAGGGTGACAGAGAGACTTAGTTACATTTGTCTGACAGCAGTGTGATACAAACACCCATCTCATCTGAGATGCACTCATATTTTATATGAAAGAAAAGCTCTTTCTCCTTCTACGGTGCAATTACACATAAATACTTCATGTCATCTGCTCTTGAAATTTTAGCAGCAGGACTTAATGCTGCCGGTTACTGTGGCAACAGGCAAAGTTGGTGATTTTGAATATCAGGGTATTATTTCATGCTGGGAAGCGTCATTTCTGTGTCCGTGTGCACGCACACGTATGGGTGTGTTCTGTGTGTGTGTGTGTGTGTGTGCGTGCACATGCAGGGTTTTGCTGCAGGGGGAGATCATTTATTTACAGACCACATTATCAGAAAAGTCAGGACATGAGACTGTCACCACTGTCCAGGTGAACAGATTGGAAAAGCGGAGCCCAGCACAGGTATCTCTTATCTCTTGGTCATATCTTTTCTTTTTTTTAATTTATTTTTATTTTTTAATTTTTTTTATTTTTTATTTATTTGACAGAGATAGAGACAGCCAGCGAGAGAGGGAACACAAGCAGGGGGAGTGGGAGAGGAAGAAGCAGGCTCATAGTGGAGGAGCCTGATGTGGGGCTCGATCCCATAACGCCGGGATCACGCCCTGAGCCAAAGGCAGGCGCTTAACCGCTGTGCCACCCAGGCGCCCCAGTCATATCTTTTCTTGACAAAGATTGAATTAGGCTTACAAAGGACACATGACAGATATATATATTTTTTAAATTTGGTAACAGAGACAAAGATGCTGGGGTAAGACACCTACAGTGGGCTCATTTTTTTTTTCTTTCTTTTTTTTTTCTTTTTTTGGCTCCATGGCCCCTCTGTGAATTCCACCTCCTTGGGCTTCCCATTTCTCCTGCCCTCATTGCTGCTGACACCCCCGTGAACTAGTTATTGGGGCTCTAGTGTCTTCCGCTTATTTGACACTTCTCCCCCTGCTTCCCACCTACAAACATCGGTTACTAGCTTGCACGTCCATGCTACAACATTACTTCCATCTTATTCCAGAAATTCCTTTCTCTTCCTCTTCCTGTTGTTTGCTATCATCATTCTCTGTTTCCCTCTTGTGCTCATTTTCTGTCTCTCACACACATCTCACCTTGGCTTGATTTTTTTCTCACTACAGACGTTTTCTATTTGGTGGAAAAGGGAGCTCGTGACAGCTCCAAGAGAACATCCTTCCATCCTAGAAGTTCTCCGCCCTCTACACTTGTTCTTCCTGACACTCCTCAGGAAGGGACTCTGATTGGTCTGGATTGAATCACGTGTCCACTTCTGGGCCAATCACTGCCCTGTGTAATGAGACATTATGACTGGTTAGGCCTGGGTTTCCTGCGCAATCGCAGAAAGAGGATGGGGCTGCCCAGTCCCAGCAATAGCTAGTGTGGTCATCACCGCAGGGACCAGGGCACTGTGGGACAGTTCCTCTCGTTCATAGTTCCTTGGGGAGGCTATCTGGTTGGTCTGAGGAGACCAAAAGGGGAGTAGGGTGTTCTTTGAGTCTCCTTGTTAGCTCAGGGCTGGGATTTCTAAGGTGGTTGGAAGTCAGCTTAGCTTGTAGGTAGGCATCACCGAACATGAGTTCATTGGCACGCTAGTGACGTTTTGAGAGTAAACAAAAAGCAGCAAGATTTCGAAAAAAAGATACAAACTCAGAAAAACAAAGTAAAGGGGAAATGAAACAAAAACATACACATTTTGAAAAGCACACAGACGAGTGGTAACTGATTTGACTTTTCTGACTGCCGGCCTAGTAATCCTCTTTGGGCAGAAGTAGCCCGAATTACCCTGAAGAGCCGCGAAGAGGCTCAGGAGCTGTCACTCTCGGGTATCGCTGGACATGGAGGTAAAGGCAAGGCTTGAAAAAGCAGAAAATCTATTTTAGAAGCAGTTAGAACGGGAAATCCTCTTCCACTCCATGCGGGTGGTGATCGGCCTTTCCACCCCAGGTAGGAGGTAGGTTTTTTCCCCGATAACATGAAACAGAAGGTCTCTGGCCTGGGAAATAGCAGGCACGATGGCCACAGGTGTGCTGTAGTGAATGGGGCCATTTTGAAGTTGCACTCAGCTTCCGGGATGCTGACTCCCGGGCCTGGAATGCTATGGTCAGGGGTTTAAAGGAATCTTCTTTAGGGTCTCTTCTTGGTCAGTTCTCCAGAGATACTGACATTGAAAGTTCTTTAGTGTAATGACCGTATCATCTTCCTCCAGTAAACCCCACAGCTGGTAAGTCTCGCATGTGATTGAGATTCCAGTCCGCATGTTAGTGTCCTCACCGTACATAGAGCTGACCGCTAGGGATCAGCAGACATCTGAGGAAAGCCTCTAATACGAAAGAGGTCATCAGTACAATCTGGGTATTTCTATTGGATTTTGGAATATTCATTGTCTGTTCTTTTTTATAGTAGATTTTTTCATATTTGTCCTGCAACATATCTGTAGGAATTTTTGTTTATGTTCTCCAATTTTTAAATCTTAAGAACACTTTCTTGTTCTCTGAATGTTCTTTTTTTTATAGCTTTTTTTTTTATAGCTTCCTTTTTTTAAAAAATAAAATTTTGTTACACTGGAGACCAAAAGAAGATCCTAGAAGCTCCCTGAAAGGAAAAAAAAAATGTATAATATACGAAGGATCAGGAAACAGAATGGCTTTGAACTTTTCAGTGCCAGTGCTGGAGGCTAGAGTCCCATGATGGATCCGTGTCTTTCAGAATTGAGAGGAATGTGATTCCCAACTTAGAATTCTATATCCAGCCCAGCTATCGAGTAAATGAAAGGCTGAATAATAATGTTTTTAGACATTGTGCTCTTTCTCACAAAGTTATTGGAAGATATGTTCCACCAAAACTAGGATTTAAGTCAAAGGAGAGAGGGAGGGAGGGAGGGAGAGGGAAGACATAGGAAGGAAATTGGATGAATGGAGAAATCAGGGTGACAACTTGCAACATATGAGGGCTCCAGTCTGTAGCAAGTCAGAGGCTCTGGAAGAGATTTCTTCAAGAAGACCCGTGTTAGAACGGTGGTAGGAAGGGAAGCGTGGTAAGGTGGGAACAGGGAAGCTGTGAAAGGCGGATGTGAAAGAGGACTGTCTTTTTCACTACATTGGACAGAAAATAAATAATGCTGAAAACTAAACTATCACCCCCTCTTGATATTTCAGAGATATCCAGAAATGAATCAGCAGAAAGAGCTGAGAGTGATTGCCTCTGGGAGTTGGGGGTGGTTGGGTTAGAGAGGCAGAGGGCTGCTAGTTTTGTAGTAAATTTTGTAAAGTACTTGACTCTTAAACGATGGGCATGTGTACCTTTTTGATCAAAGTCAGCTCGGAGATCTCGCCCGGTCCCCTCTGTAGTTGCCTGCCTGATGTTTGGTTCGCGTTGCTTCCCTGGGAGCTGGCGGGTCCTACGTGCAGAGCTGCTCATCGCAGGAACTGCCGCTGACAGGCACCCCCTGTCTTCCTGCCGACGGCCTCTCGTTTCTAAAGCCAGCTCCTTCCTTGTTGGATTAAACATGGCTTCTCCTGTCTCATTGTGACATTGAACATGGATTTTGAACATTTCCCTGGGTCTGGAGCTGCATGGCTCTTGACAGGAGCTTTTAGGGATGCTGACAGAGTATGGGGGAACAGGGCTATGGAGGGCACACAGAGGGGCAGGCAGTTAGGGGGAGCTGGCCCCTGGCTGGGCATTTTGGGTTGCGTCTGGGTGTTCAGCAACCCAGCCCCAAAGCCACCCAAGTGGAGGTGTGGTGCTGCTTGTCCTGAATCGCTTGGCGCCTTACTGAGTCTTTTCAGTGCCTGTGAATAGAAGAGAGCCTGACTCGTCCATGCATCTGAAGCTCTTGGGTAGACTTTTAGGACTTAGGCTTCAGCTTTTGTATAAATACCACCCTCCCTCAAGGCTTCACCCCAATACTATCTCTACCAGAGAAGTACAAGTCCCCTTGCTCTGTTGAGGAGAGATCCTTCCTTCTTAATGTTCCCACATCTTTATATTTTGGTCTTTTTGAGTATGTGTCCTTTTCCAACTTGCATGGTCTTTAGAAGTCCCTACTATACCCCCTCAGACCATCCAAAATCAGTGGCTTGAAACGACTGTGACTCTTGCTTATGAGTCTAGGGCTCAACTGGGTGGTTCTGCAGATCCGGGCTAAGCTTAGCTAATCTCCAGTGGGCTTGCTCAGGTGTCTGTGGTCAGTTGTGGGTCATCTGGGGACTGAGTGGCCTTACCTCACATGCCTGGAAGTTGGCTAGCTTCGGCTGGAGTGACTGGGGTAGCTGTGGCACATGGTCCCTCGTCCTCTATCAGGCCAGCTTGGGTTTGTTCACATGGCAGCATCAGGGTCCGCAACACAGGATACTCACAATGTCCCTTAAGGCCTAGCCTCAGAACTGACGCATCATGTCTCACATTTCATTGCCCTATGGCAGTTGCCAATCAGCCCAGCTTCAAGAGGTGGGGAAGTCGGCCATCTTCTGATGGAGATGGCTACAGAGTGACATTGTAAAAGCATGGGGGCAGGGAGTGGTGAGGACTGTGGCCATTTTTGCAATCTACCACAGAAAGGTATAGTGAATGGGTAATATTTTTGAACACTTATAATAGTGCCTGACGTATGTCCTTTATGTGTATTAACTTCCTGGTGCCTCAGTGAGCTCATCTTTAACATGGGAATAATAATAGCACTTACTTCCTAGCATTGCTGTGGGGATTGAGTTACGAAACACGTCCGGGGTTATGTGTCGGGAAAGTGCTGGACCTGTGGGATTCAATACAGCACAGTGATTGTCTAATTCTCTTCTGTTCTCCACATGGAGCTTGCCCGGCGCCCGGCATACAGCAGGCCCTTCTAAAGTATGTCGCTCACGGACCGAATGTATGCAGAAGTGCACAGATGCAAAGAGTGCCCGAGCGTTTGCAGAATGTCATCCGATTCCACATTTCTTGTCATTTAATTAACAATAATAACAAACAATTTATCCTTGATAGACTCTGGCAGAGACAAATCATCTCACAGAGGCAGAGAGGAGGGGAGCACTTCTTCCCTTGAGGAAGAAGAATGGGGCCTTCCCACCCCATATCGGCCCAATGTTTTGTTCACTTTGTTGAATGTGCCAACCTCCCCATGAAGCCTTCCTGTGTGACTGCAGTCCAAACTGATGTCTCCTCTCAAGGTTTCACACAGCTTATTAGCGCAAACGCTTTCTGACACTAACAGCCCACAATAGTTAGAGGCGATATCAGGCTAACATGACACTTTGGGTGCCGCATTCTAGTATATTAAGTTATATACAATGTCTCTTCATATATACTCACGCACCCATTTGTAAGTTGAATTTTAAGTTATCAATTCATCATGCATTGATTCAAATATTCATGCAGTCCATTCATAAATTCATGCACTCACCAATCTACAATTCCTTCCACCAAACAAAGCTCCATCCATGCCTGCCTCTGTTACTTGGGCTGTGCCTCGATTGTCTGCCCATCTATGCTCCCAGTCATCAATTTATCCACCTTGCATTCATCCACCATTTCATCTAGCTGTCTTTCCTCCCAAATGCCTATCTAAACCTTCCTACTTCAATCTCTTTCTTCCTCAATTACTCTATCTATTCCTCCAACTACCCATTGATTTATTAGCGTGTCACTAATCACTATACCCATGCATCCATCCATCCATTTATCTTTATACCATCCACCCATTCAAACCTCTGCATCCATTCTTGCCTGTATTTCTATATAATTTTTTAGTAACACATCTGTCCACGTATCTCCCCATTCCTCTTTTCCTCAATCTAATCCTTCCTTCCTCTCTCCACTTGCTTATCCATCCCTACAGTCAAACTTCCATATATTTATCAGACCATCTATGCTTCTATCATCCATTCTTTTTCCCTTTCATTTTCTATCCTCCCTTCTGTCACCTATTTATCCATCCATCCATTCATCCATCCCTTCCTCTATACTTATGGTATCCTAATGAGAAAGACTGTATCATATGCTTGTTTGAATGAAGATTCTTACAAAAACTTTTAATCGAGTCATTAGGGTGGGGATTTGGGAATAGGGTACAAAAGAGGAGACAACATATTTGGCTGAACTCTGTGTGTATGTGCGTGTGGATGTGAAGTTCAGAGGGTAGTTATGTGCGCTATGACCAGCATCATAAAAAAAAAATCTTAGCTCTATGGGGCACCCGGCTGGCTCAGTCAGTAGACCATGTGACTCTTGATCCGGGGGTTGTGAGTTCATGACCCTCTTTTGGGTGTAGACATTACTTAAAAATAACATCTTAAAAAAAATCTTAGATATGGATATATATTCCCCTACTAACCAGGTAATTATAGCCGGGAAAGATAAGCAAGTTAGTTACATTTTATTCCAATTAGACTTTATTTCTTTATTTTTTTAAGGATTTTATTTACTTATTCGACAGAGATAGAGACAGCCAGCGAGAGAGGGAACACAGGCAGGGGGAGCGGGAGAGGAAGAAGCAGGCTCATAGCGGAGGAGCCTGATGTGGGGCTCGATCCCAGAACGCCGGGATCACGCCCTGAGCCAAAGGCAGACGCTTCACGACTGAGCCACCCAGGCGCCCCTGCAATTAGACTTTAATCCCCATGAACACAAAGAATATGTCTATCTTGCCACAACTGTGTCCCCGTAGTTTTTGGAGTCTGGCCTTTACTGGATAGTTAAGGAATGTTTATTGAATAAAGAATGTGGGATCTGTGACCATTTCCAGCCCCATGCTTGGTAAAGCATTAGGAATGATTTAGCAAGATCTAGTGTGGGATGGAGGAAGATTCTTGGTCAAGAAGAAAGAAAGTGGCCCTAGTTCTCCTCCACAGAGCATACAAATTCCATTGTGAGGGAGTGACTCAGGGCTGGTCTATGACTTTCACTGTATATTTAAGAATGATGTGGTATAAAGACAAATACATAATATTATGCATTTTTTCCTTAAACTTAAAAATTCACTTTCTTCTTCTGATTTAAAAACAATTTTGTGCACCTCATAACAGTATTGTGGGCCTTGGGCAGTGTGCCCACTGTGTCTAATGGATACATGAGCCCGGGGGTAGCATGGACGATGCAGTTTGGGCTATAGCAGGAAGCCAGGATCTTCAGAAGCTTTTGCCAATAATAACCCGCCTCTTTATTTCTTCTTCTTTTTTTTTATTTTTTGTTTTTTTATTTTATTATTATTTTTAAAGATTTTATTTATTTATTTGACAGAGAGAGAGAGACAGCCAGACAGAGAGGGAACACAAGCAGGGGGAGTGGGAGAGGAAGAAGCAGGCTCCCATTAGAGGAGCCTGATGTGGGGCTCGATCCCAGAACCCTGGTATCACGCCCTGAGCCAAAGGCAGACGCTTAACGACTGAGCCACCCAGGCGCCCCTCTTCTTCTTTTTTTAAAAGATTTTATTTATTTGTTTATTTGAGAGAGAGAATGAGAGAGAGGAGAGTGGGAGTAGGGAAGGAACAGAAGGAGAGGGACAAGCAAACTCCATGCTAAGCATGGACCGGACATGGGGTTTGATCCCATGACCCTGAGATCATGACCTGAGCTGAAATCAAGAGTCAGGTGCTCAACCAACTGAACCACCCAGGCACCCCCCACCTCACCTCTTTATTTCTTCTACTGAAAAACCCAAGCAGTTTCATATGTCCTCTCTGGTCCCCAGAAAACATCCTACTTTTGCAAAGTCTTGGCCAAATAGTCCAAATAATAAACATTAGTCATTGTTGATGATGGTGATGAAAGCCATGATAATGATTTATTATGTATCAGGCACTGTACGAAGTGCATTTTTCAGAATTTCGTATATGGCTGGAATGTGCCAGGGAAACATTGGAACTTCGACATGCTTAAAAGGGTACCCTTGATTTCTGAGAAGACTTGGCTCCTCTGTGGTTGTTGACCAAGTACCGCTCCCCTTCTTTCAGTTCCAGCACCTTCACATCTCTGTGGGGAGCCTTTCCTCACTCATGAGGAGCAGTCAGTGTGGGCATATGACCCAAACATGGACACGTGCGTTCGTTTTTGGGGGACTTTGAATCTTGAGTGGGGGAATGCTAGAATGCAAAACATCAGTTGGAGGCCTGTTGTTGGCCTGAACGAGCTCTGACAACGTTGTCGACTGTTGCCTGACACCTACACCAGCCCTACCCTATCTATGCAACACTCTGCACGGATCTCGCTCTACTTAAACCTGGTTCTCTAGCTCAGCTGCTTCCTTCTGTAATTCAAATAGAAAAAGAACTTATAAAGAGGATATTGGGTTGCTCAGAGTCCGTTTCCTTTGTTTGCCATCAAAGAACCTTTTAATGGAGACAGCCCCTAAAGGAACCATAGTTGTCGTGATTGGAATGATTGAAAAGCACCAAAGGCCAAGTCACCAGACTGGGGCTTAATAACCTAACTTAACTGCAATTTCAACCTCCCCTCCCCCGGGAATGCAGCCTTAACTAGCCAGTTAGGGATTTTCTGGTCGGCATCAATAAGGTAATCTGTCACATGTGCCTTCTCCACCCCCCGAAGGAGGGTGAGGCAATCCGCCCAGTAAGACCCTTGTTCTCAACAGAAGGTGACCACACCAGAAATAATCCTTTTTCGGTGTATGACTTCCTGCTCCTGTCTTTAAAAATCTTTCCCTTTCTGTAGCCCTTTGGAGCTCCCCTCTACTTGCTACATGGGATGCTGCCTGATTGGTGAATTGATTAATAAAGCCACTTGGATCTTTAAAATTTACTTGGTTGAATTTTTTATTGTATATTAATTAATTAATTATTTTTAATTAATTAATTTATTTATTGAATTTATTTAACAGAACAAGGGTGTGGTTTTTTTCATTAACAACAAAAGCTGAAACTCTGCAGGGCCCGAGCCTAAGGTCCTATTTAGCTGGAGAGGAGTTCACAGCAAGCGTCCCGAGCGAACGCCCCAGAACAGGAAGATAACTTCGGAGCTTCGTTTATTTCCATGCAAATGGGATTTTAAGTCTTTATCGGGGTAACAGAAACAAAAAAGACTGTCAGACAGACACATTTAGGGCAGCCTGGTTAATTCCTCCTTTGGAACAACTGCATCATCAGGATGATGCTTCAGTGCCTGTTAGACTCGCTTCTGCTGGGAAGCAGACGGGTTGATGTTGAACTTCTTCTGTGATATGCTTCGTGCTTTGTCAGTAAAATTACTGTCCTATCTTAGCCATCTGTCATATTCCCTTCTCGCAGCAGGAGCCCTCTCCAACCACAAAGTTCGCAAGCTGGATTTCAGTCTTCAGAGTGGTTGGTATTCAAGCCCACATTCTGCGAAGCTCTGCCGGCCGGCTGGGGATGGGCCGCCGAGGGAGTGGTGGCCTGGTGTTTGATTTTCATGCCAGAGGAAGCACCCTCACGCTGGATGGTCTGGCCTAGAGGCACTGATGAGCTGAGGTCGCTTTGCAAATATCCCCATTCCTGGAGGCCTGGAGGCTTTGAGGCAGCTGGGCTAGGACGAGGGTGAGTTGGGTCGGGTGAGTGAGACGTCCACCTGGGGTGCAAACTTTAAAGGGGTATCAAAAAACTCAGCAAAGACAGATAATATTTTAATGTGATGTTTAAAACATTAAAATTAATGCGAAAAATCCATGATGAAGAAAATATCAAACGTTTCCATGAAGTCACGATCAGTAACAGGGCCGTGCTGTCATCCTGGGGTCTGTGGCAGCAGAGGGAATTGGTAAGGCTGTTCCTCTGCTCTCTGACGCCTCGTGCCACCTTTCTGGGCCATTTCTGCATATGGCCTGTGCTTCCAGCTCTGCCTCGTGTGCTTTCAACCATGAACCTGAACTTACAGTATTTCGAGTTGATCTGAGGCCGGGTGTGGCTGTGGATATCTTACTTCGCCCTCATGTTGGATTGCTCGTTGAACTAGATATAAAATTCTGAGGTCAAAATTTTTCTCTCACCACTTTGGATGGATGAAAACACTGGAATTGCATTTTTAAAAAAGATTTTATTTATATATTTGACAAAGAGAGAGACAGCCAGCGAGAGAGGGAACACAAGCAGGGGGAGTGGGAGAGGAAGAAGCAGGCTCCCAGCGGAGAAGCCTGATGTGGGGCTCGATCCTAGATCGCCGGGATCACGCCCTGAGCCGAAGGCAGACACTTAACAACTGAGCCACCCAGGCGCCCCTGGAATTGCATATGAGTGTTACTGTTGAAACACCTATCTTATTCTTGTTCATATTGGGGTGACCTACGTTTCACTCTGCAGCTTTTTAAGGTTGCCCTTTGTCCCCTAATGCCCCTAAATATCAACTTAATATTTTCGTGTGTGGGTTTTTTCTCTGTTTATCCTTTTTGAGCTCTTTCAATATATCAACCTGAGGTCCTGAATATTTCTTTTAATTTTGGAATTTCTCATTCATTCTTTTCAAAAAGTATTTCCTCCTTTCACCCAACTTTTGTCTCTCCAGGTAGGACCTACGGATGTTCATCCTTCTGATCCTGGGTGTTACATCTCTCACATGTACATTGTTTTATTCCTAACCTTTTCCTGAGAGGGTTTCTCTAAGTCAACGTTTCTTCAATCCGGCTACACATTAGAAACACCTGGGAGCCTTCACAACTCTACACCCCGAACAAATCGAATGAAGCTCTCTGGTGGTGGGTACTTCTAAATCTCCTAGAGAATTCCAATACGCAGCCAGCGTTGAGAACCATGTCAGTGCTTCTCAGACTTCAGCGTGCCTACAGATCGCCTAAGAATCTTGCTAACATGTATATTCAGATTGGGTAGGTCTGGGTGAGGTCCGAGAGTTTGCATTTTTAACAAGTTCCTAGATGTTGCTGCTGTCGTTGGTCCATGGGTCATATTTTGAGTAGGAAAATTCTGTGTGACCTACCAATTCACTAACTCATTTTTAAACTATATCCATTCTGCTATAACTCATCTATGGAGCTCTATATTTCTATTATTACAATTTTCATTCTCAGTATTTCTTTTTTTTAAAGATTTTATTTATTTATTTGAGAGAGAGAGAGAGGAGCAGGGGAGAGGGGCAGAGGCAGAGGGAGAAGCAGACCCCCACTGGGCAGGGAGCCCGATGCAGGACTCGATCCCAGGATGCTGAGATCATGACCTGAGCCGCACGCAGACCCTGGCACCCCACTCTCAGTATTTCTAATTAGATATGACTTATAACTGCTTTGTCAATAGGCCGTTCATATATCTTTGACTTTATTTATTATGCTTGTTATAAGTTTTTGTTCTGGAGAGTATATGTGGTTGGGTGTGAAATTCTTCACAATGGCACACCTCAAATCTCTCATCACTTTTCCACCCGGAGTTCACATTCTCCTGGGGTGAGTAGCTACTTTGGATGCTAAATGTATACCATGGAGTCTACATTGGGCCACAGACCGAGCCCTAGCTCATGTCCCTTCTGGTGAGTTCAGGAGGGGGAGTGACGAGGGAAGAGAAGCACCTGGAGAGGGGGAGTCACAGGGGAGGAGCAATGCTGTGGGGATGAAATTCAGGTGTCTTACCTGGGGAATAGAACGACATGGGGGGTCAGGCAGAGTCTGGACTGGCAAAGCTGCAGCATAGACTTCTGAGAGGAGCAGTGGTGAGAGACGAAGCTGGCCCAGAGCCGAGGGCAGCTCAGGAGGAACTGCCTGCCTCGCTAAAGAGTTGGACTTCATGTCTCGATTCTGCTTGAAGCTGTCCGGTGGTGCGTGGTTGCCCTTGGCTTTGCAAGGATCACACCGATTGCAAGAGGTCGAAAGGAGCAGCCTGGAGAAAAACCTTTCCTTGTTCCACTGACTCTCTCCAAAGGGCCACTTGCTCCGTGCTCTGGCAGTCAAGCTGTCCGGGCTTGGATGTCACCACCCCCAACGGGACCTGCGTGCAGCCCTTATTTCTCATTGCCCATTTTCCTGCAATGTGCGTAAGGCGGATGCAAGATCAGTTCGTTGATTAATGGATCGTCGGGAGCCCCGTCTTTCTCGCACTGCCTTTCACGTTACAGAGGGTCTGTTAAAAGAATATCAATGAGGTTGTTAATGTAGCAATCAGGATTTTCTGGTGGAACCAAAGCTTTGAGAATCAATAAAACATTAAAAAAGGTTAAACACTTTATTGGATAAGTCAGAACATATTCTTTAGTTAATGACACAGCTTTGGGGGAAAATGGAATGTGAAAGGGCAAGGTAATATCACTCTGTAATGGGAAAACATTGCGTAAAAGGATTATATTATCAGTCTGATACTTGAATTCAGTGTGTACAATCATTATGACTAAAGTCGAAATAGCAGGATGAGGTCTTCACAGGGAAAGTAGCAAGAAGGTCGTGAGATAAGAATGCTGGGGGCTCTGGTGTGTTTGCTGGCTGTGTGAACTCAGGCCAACCATTTAATTTTTGTAAGCCTCCGTTTCCTCAGCTTAGAGATGGGCTAATGCACCATGTTCTGCTTCCTCATGGGGCTGTTATGAAGCTCGGATGGAATGAAAGGTATCAGGTGTTCTTGCAGATTTCTTATGCATGTCCACCTGCAGGATCCTACTCACTTACCGCCTTCTGGAAAGCGCTCCTTCTTGGTTTACAAACCCCACCCACCCGTAGGGGCCAGTTAAAGCATAAGAGTTGGGCGTATGTTCCTGCCCATCTCCCCCACCTTCTAAATGCCAGGATGTGTTTGTGGAAGCATGATAGACCTTTCGAAAGTACATGGTTCTAATGAAATTGACTGGAAAATGTGAGTTCTTATCTAAGACATTGTTCAAGTGTAGATGTTGCAAGATATCTTAGGGAAAAAGAAATCCATGGGCAAGTTGGAAAAAACTCAACATCGGTAAGGCTTCAGTTATGTTCTGGCCCTCCTGACATTGTCATCCCACTGTGCCTGTGAGGGGTGAGGCTTCGTGCTCTCCTGCCTCTTCCAGGAAGCCCCCGGCAACCATTCCAGTCCACGATGACCTCTGCACTCTTAGGCACTTAATTTCACAATTTAGTCCTGAAGGTGACACGATTCTGAATGAATCCCTGTGGCAAGCCCGAGTCTTGGTTTTCTAAAGGAGATTGGGAGTTCTCCGAGGCAGGACTGAATCTTCTTTTCTATCCCCCACAGTGAGGCAGGGCCAGGCCTCTCGAAGCACATGTTAACCAATGGCCTGAAAGGACTCTAGTCTTCCCAACGACTTACTACTAAAAAACGTTCTGGAAATACGGCAGCTAGAAATCACAGCAGAAGGGTCGAGCTACCTTGTGACGCCTGAGCATGTCAGGAAGCTGACTTCAGGATGGAAAAACACACAGGGGCAAGAAGAGATGCTTGAACTTCACCCCAACAAGACAAGGATGAGAGAAGCATCCGGCACAATGCGGTCTGAGGTTGCAGAACAGGACAGCTGCAGAGGAAGCTCCAGAAAGCCCTGGGATATCACAGCAGAGTGTGGGAGGAAGCATGAGGGAGGCGTCTCGTTTCTGGAAGGAAGAGGGGCTTCGAGGTGGGCAAGCTGCCCAGGCTGGGAAGAGTCCCAAGACATTGTTCGCGGCGCCTGGGTGGCGCAGTCGTTAAGCGTCTGCTTTCAGCTCAGGGCGTGATCCTGGCGTTCTGGGATCGAGCCCCACATTGGGCTCCCTGCTCCGCTGGGAGCCTGCTTCTTCCTCTCCCACTCCTGCTTAATTGAGAGCCCAGTGGGACTCCGGGTTTGGGCGGCCTGTTTAAAGGCAGGGCAGTCCACCGCTGTGGGTGGGGAGCATTCATTCATTCGGAAACACAAGTGGTGTACCAGCGAGCAAAACATGCAAAAGTCCTGTTGTCACAGAGCTCACATGCTCAGGGAGAGACAATAGACAAACAAAAATGAAGTGAGAGCATCTCAGAGTGCTAGGAAGGCAGTCAACCAGGCTGGGGTTACTGTGATTGGAAGGTCAGAGGCCTTTCTGAGGGGACCTCATGGGAGCCAGGGCTGAGTGATGTGAGGGGCTGAGTCTGTGGCTATCAGGGAAAGAAGAGTGTTTTTAGGCAGAGAAGAGCACGGGGTGAGGCCCCAAGCAAGGGTGAACTAGGTGTTTTCCAGTGTTCCAAGGAACAGGAATGAGGTCAGTGTAGCTGGGAGGGAAAGGGAGACAGGGAGGGAGAGAGAGAGACAGAGACACAGAGACAGAGATAGAGAGAGACAGAGACAGAGAGAGATCAGGGAGAGAGAGAGAGAGAGAGAGGAGTGGTGGCCCAGGCATCCATTCCAGGGTTACTCTGGTTACTGAGTGGAGGATGGTGAAGCAGGGAAGTGATGATAGGGGCCTGGGCCAGGGTGACTCCCCTCCTTCACCCCCCCAAACCTGCCCCATTTGCAGCTCCCCTCCCCTGTGAGCTTTGCCAGGCACCGCAGCAGCGAGGGCTCTGGTCAGATCCCCGAGCCTCTGGCCTCCGACCTGCTCATCTGCAAACAGATCTGGCAGCGGCGTCTCCTCCAGAAGGTGCCGGTGAGGGACATTAGAGCACTTCCGCACCAGTGACGGGAACAAGAAGAACCGGATGCAAGGTGGTAGATCTCTGTGCCCCACGATTCCCCCCATCATGGTGTTTCTGAGGTCAGGAGGTGCCTTACAATGGCGTACGTTTAATGTACGTTTGGGGAGCTCAGCCAAAAATTAATGTCACCCTAGAATTGGGGAAATACAGTGTTATGAACCCACTCTGCTCATGCTAATCTCTGTTCCTTTGCTCTCCCCTCTACCTTTTGAAAGCTTGCCATTCCGTCAAGGCCCCCCCTTTCCTAGCAGTCCTCCTTGATTCTAATCCTACAGAGGCCACTTTGGGCCCCGCCAACTTTGAGAGTACTCACTCTCTGGACTCCCCGGTGTGAGGTAACTGGTCTTCCAGGGGTGGGCCTCAGACCTCTTTGCCATTTCTCGCCAATACTGAGTCCCCAGTAGGGGGTCGAGAAGCCGAGAAGCCTCTGATGAAGAGTCCTTACCCAGGCATGTGTCCTGGGAGCTGTTCCTGTCAGGAGCTCTGCTCCAGTCTACGGCCTTCCTGATGCTTTGCCAGTGTTTCCAGGTGCCCATATTACGTCTGCCTCCAACATCAGGGGAAGATGGGCCCCCTTCCTTCCTCGATGGAGACAGACTCATGAAGAAGCACCACTCCTTGATGGCCATTTCCATCTGTCTCATGGGCTTGCTTTCATATTATTCCTGCAGCATCTTTTCACGAGAGTCTAATAGGCATCATATCAACAAACATCCTTTAACAACCCTAGGAAAAGGTTATGTGCTGCTGACCATCTCCCAGCTTCTCTCTGTCCATAGAGATAGTAATTTTAAGATGCTCTCTGTTGGCTCCCATTGAAGTCGATGTGTTACTGAGTTCTCACCGATCAGGAAAGGCTTCCTGCACAGGGGAGTAGGTTGACGAACAAAATTCTCAGAGTGGGAGATTCAGAAGAGACTATGCAGGGAGTATAGACAAGCTAATCACAGTTTTTGTTGCTACTGGAAGGAGGTTTCAATTGGACAGATGAGGTCGGCCTCACTTCTGCTCTCCTTTCCTGCCATGAATGTGGATGTTATGTTTGAGCTGTGGCAGCCACCTTGTGACCATGAGAAATTACTGTATGCCCAGGGTTATACCAAATCCTTATGGCAACCCTATGAGGTGGGAGCCATTATCCATCCCATTTTACAGATAGAGAACCCAGGCCTCTGAGAGTGGAAAACACACAGGGTTCGATAGTAGAGATGGTATTTGAACCCGGGTTTGGATCCCAGAGTCAGCGCTATTAACTATGAACTCTACACTTTTCATAAAAGCTGGGGACAACGGAAGGCCACGGGGGCTCCAGCTTCATGGCCGCCACTGCCTGTCTGCTGCTCAATTCCTCCCTTCCTTCCTCCCTCCTTCCTTCCTTCCTCCCTCCCTTCCTTCCTTCCTTCCTTCCTTCCTTCCTTCCTTCCTTCCTTCCTTCCTTCCTTCCTTC
>NW_024424341.1:5372333-5457040 GCF_017311325.1 Ursus maritimus | reverse complement strand
AGGATGGGGGGGGGGGGGGGGAGATGGGGAATACCGGTGAAGGGTATTAAGGAGGGCACCTATTGCATGGAGCGCTGGGTGTTATACGCAAACAATGAAGCACGGAACACTACATCGAAAACAAATGAAGTACTGTATGGTGACTAACATCACATTAAAAAAAAAAAAAAAAAAGAGTCCAAGACATTGCTCAGCCTTATGTCTGCTTGATTGAGAGCCCAGTGGGACTCCGGGTTTGGGCGGCCTGTTTAAAGGCAGGGCAGTCCACCGCTGTGGGTGGGGAGCATTCATTCATTCGGAAACACAAGTGGTGTACCAGCGAGCAAAACATGCAAAAGTCCTGTTGTCACAGAGCTCACATGCTCAGGGAGAGACAATAGACAAACAAAAATGAAGTGAGAGCATCTCAGAGTGCTAGGAAGGCAGTCAACCAGGCTGGGGTTACTGTGATTGGAAGGTCAGAGGCCTTTCTGAGGGGACCTCATGGGAGCCAGGGCTGAGTGATGTGAGGGGCTGAGTCTGTGGCTATCAGGGAAAGAAGAGTGTTTTTAGGCAGAGAAGAGCACGGGGTGAGGCCCCAAGCAAGGGTGAACTAGGTGTTTTCCAGTGTTCCAAGGAACAGGAATGAGGTCAGTGTAGCTGGGAGGGAAAGGGAGACAGGGAGGGAGAGAGAGAGACAGAGACACAGAGACAGAGATAGAGAGAGACAGAGACAGAGAGAGATCAGGGAGAGAGAGAGAGAGAGAGAGGAGTGGTGGCCCAGGCATCCATTCCAGGGTTACTCTGGTTACTGAGTGGAGGATGGTGAAGCAGGGAAGTGATGATAGGGGCCTGGGCCAGGGTGACTCCCCTCCTTCACCCCCCCAAACCTGCCCCATTTGCAGCTCCCCTCCCCTGTGAGCTTTGCCAGGCACCGCAGCAGCGAGGGCTCTGGTCAGATCCCCGAGCCTCTGGCCTCCGACCTGCTCATCTGCAAACAGATCTGGCAGCGGCGTCTCCTCCAGAAGGTGCCGGTGAGGGACATTAGAGCACTTCCGCACCAGTGACGGGAACAAGAAGAACCGGATGCAAGGTGGTAGATCTCTGTGCCCCACGATTCCCCCCATCATGGTGTTTCTGAGGTCAGGAGGTGCCTTACAATGGCGTACGTTTAATGTACGTTTGGGGAGCTCAGCCAAAAATTAATGTCACCCTAGAATTGGGGAAATACAGTGTTATGAACCCACTCTGCTCATGCTAATCTCTGTCCCTTTGCTCTCCCCTCTACCTTTTGAAAGCTTGCCATTCCGTCAAGGCCCCCCCTTTCCTAGCAGTCCTCCTTGATTCTAATCCTACAGAGGCCACTTTGGGCCCCGCCAACTTTGAGAGTACTCACTCTCTGGACTCCCCGGTGTGAGGTAACTGGTCTTCCAGGGGTGGACCTCAGACCTCTTTGCCATTTCTCGCCAATACTGAGTCCCCAGTAGGGGGTCGAGAAGCCGAGAAGCCTCTGATGAAGAGTCCTTACCCAGGCATGTGTCCTGGGAGCTGTTCCTGTCAGGAGCTCTGCTCCAGTCTACGGCCTTGGTGCCCATATTACGTCTGCCTCCAACATCAGGGGAAGATGGGCCCCCTTCCTTCCTCGATGGAGACAGACTCATGAAGAAGCACCACTCCTTGATGGCCATTTCCATCTGTCTCATGGGCTTGCTTTCATATTATTCCTGCAGCATCTTTTCACGAGAGTCTAATAGGCATCATATCAACAAACATCCTTTAACAACCCTAGGAAAAGGTTATGTGCTGCTGACCATCTCCCAGCTTCTCTCTGTCCATAGAGATAGTAATTTTAAGATGCTCTCTGTTGGCTCCCATTGAAGTCGATGTGTTACTGAGTTCTCACCGATCAGGAAAGGCTTCCTGCACAGGGGAGTAGGTTGACGAACAAAATTCTCAGAGTGGGAGATTCAGAAGAGACTATGCAGGGAGTATAGACAAGCTAATCACAGTTTTTGTTGCTACTGGAAGGAGGTTTCAATTGGACAGATGAGGTCGGCCTCACTTCTGCTCTCCTTTCCTGCCATGAATGTGGATGTTATGTTTGAGCTGTGGCAGCCACCTTGTGACCATGAGAAATTACTGTATGCCCAGGGTTATACCAAATCCTTATGGCAACCCTATGAGGTGGGAGCCATTATCCATCCCATTTTACAGATAGAGAACCCAGGCCTCTGAGAGTGGAAAACACACAGGGTTCGATAGTAGAGATGGTATTTGAACCCGGGTTTGGATCCCAGAGTCAGCGCTATTAACTATGAACTCTACACTTTTCATAAAAGCTGGGGACAACGGAAGGCCACGGGGGCTCCAGCTTCATGGCCGCCACTGCCTGTCTGCTGCTCAATTCCTCCCTTCCTTCCTCCCTTCCTTCCTTCCTTCCTCCCTCCCTTCCTTCCTTCCTTCCTTCCTTCCTTCCTTCCTTCCTTCCTTCTTCTTTCTTATCTGAGAACGGTGGGCTGAAAGTGGAAAACTGGGGGAAAGCATGTTGGGAGACCCCCTGTGAGGTTGATATTTAATCATTTGTCTGTTTCACTCTAGGAAGTGAGGGGTGCAAACGCAGCCCAAGGTGTGTTGTTTTAATAATAAATCAGAGGCGAGTGCTCGCAATTCCTTAATTATGTATATTTTTCTCAGGAAAAGTTTAAGGATCCCAGCAGGTGCCTGCTCTCTGGGCCTCATTATTGTTGACAAAGCCAGGATTTATGTGTTCAGAGCAGCAGGGGGCAAAACGTGTGCAAGGGCTGGGAGGCTGCTCAAGTTTTCCCCTGCTACTAAAATATCACCTCGGGGTAAATAATCCGTGTTAACACGCCGGACGAATCTCCCAGGCTTGTGTCTCTTACCTAGTTTGGAAATAATTTAACAGCTTCAACCAACTTCATGCCTGAAGGTAGTGAGTTATTTAACCTTTCTAAAAAGAAGTGACATTTTCCCATCATTCTTATGCTATCTCATTTAATTCAATGGTGAAAACCACAAATTATTAAAATGAGATGTGTGTTCCCAAATCGTTGTATTACACAACTCTCATTGCATTGGGGGTCGCTGATTTGGCTGGAACAGGGGAAGGAAATTTTCTCTCTCGTGGCCTTGTTAGCACCCTTTGGTACTTGTCCGTACTCGGTGCGTCCTGTCCTTCCTTCCTCTCTCAGGCGTCATGGCTACTGGGGATAGGCTCAGTGACCAGCACTAGAATTGGTGCAACAGAACACCTATCCCCACTCCGCTCCCCTGCTTCTCTGCGATAGAGGCTGGAGGGGTATGTAGTCACTTTCCCAGACTCCTTTGCATCTGGATCATGTGATCTGGTTCTGTCTAATGAGATATAATTGAAAATCCTGGGGATGTTTTGGGGAAATTTCAGGAAAAGCATTTGCCTTCCTGAAAGGAGTAAGACAATAAAGTTCACGTTGCCCCTTCTCTCCCTTTTTGCCATAATGAGAGTATGAATTTGATGTTTGAGCTACAGCAGCCTCCTGTCACCAAGAGGCAAAATACACCTAGGAGAGAGTCACCATGTTAAAGACGATGAAATGAAATGAGCTTGGGTCTCTGATGTCATCATGAAACAGCTGAACTAGTGCCAGCAATTTTCTATCTTTAGATTTCTTATGACTGAGAAAAACAACCTCTTATCTTTTAGCTGTTATAGTTGGGTTTTTCAGCCTAACACATTTCTAACTGGGAAAACATAGCTGGGTCAAGTGGCGACCCAGGCTCCATCTGCAAGGTCTGGGCAATTCTGGAGAGGAGATAACCCTCTATCCTCCTTTCCTCCCTCCCTCCCTCCCCCTTCCTCCCTCAATAGTAAATAATAGGCAAGTGCTTTCTCTTCTGGGGCACAAGCTCTGTCAGAGAGAGAGAGAAACTGATGATACAAATACATGTATAAACAATATGATCGCACAGTAGTGAGTGCAAAGTAGAAAACAAAACAGGGTGATGTGATCAGGTGTGAAGGGGCAGGAGTGACAGGCCCACGTTACATGGAGTAGGAAGCAACATTTGTATTGCACACTGAACGGCCAGAGGTGCCAGACACACAAAAATCTCAGGAAAATGTTCCAGGTGGAGGGAAGAGCACCTGCAAAGATCCCCAGGAGAGAAAAGGCTTGGCTGGCCGAGGAGTCAAAAGGAGGACAGGATGGCCCGAGATTTATAAGGGAAGAGGATGAGGAGCAGATGAGCTTGGAGAGAGGCAGAGACCAGGTCATGTGGGGCCCTGGAGGACTTGGTAAGTCATTTATGAGGTGGCCCCCAGAAGACGTGGACATTTGAGGTCTTCTGGTCGAGTGGCAGAAGTGCGGAGGCCTGTGTTGTTCTCTTTGGAGCCATGGGATATTGTCTTTGTCCCAGCAGAGCCCTCGAACCCCCCGGTGATGCTCTCTTGGGCACCTGACCATCTTGGTCCCCGGGTCCCTGCCTGGAGAGATTGCTGTAGGGCAGCCCACTGAGTTTAGTCAGGATCCTTAAGTTGTAAGGAATAGAACCCAACTTGAATTAGTTTAAACGAAAGGGCGATTTTTTTGGAAAGTACCTCCAAGGTGCCCAACTGAGGGCTGAAGGAGGGGGAATGCTCGTCTACCAACTTCCCATCTATCTATGGTTGAGATCCGCCTTGGAGAAAGTGTTCCACTTGCCTTGTTTGGCCAGAAAAATCCACTGGCAGAGAAAATGTGTAAGAAGCGGCTTTGGATTCTAGAAGTGCACGCTTAGGGGTTGCCGTGCTGAAGCAACGCTCTCCTTTGATGGCTCTCCTCCCTCTTCATGGTACGCCAGCTGTGGACGCAGCTGACGGGATAGCCATCCTGCTTGGCCCTGTGTTTTTACGACGGTATCGTATCCTTTTGTTGAGTTGCTAATTGCTTTAGAACAGGGGTTGGCACATTTTTCCTATCAGGGTTAGATAGTAAATATTTCAGGCTTTGTGGACCGTACGGTCTGTGTTGTAACTACTCAGCCCTGCCATGGTCGCAGGAAAGCAGCCATGGACAATACATAAAGAATGGCATGTCTGTGTTCCCCAAAACGGTATTTATGAAACAGACAGAGGGCTGCACTTGGTGTAGGAGCCATACTTTGCCAAACTCTGTTTCAGAACATCCTCTGGGTTCCTAATGGGAGACACGAATAGAGGGTTCTATAAAAGAAGGCTCCTTCCTCAGGCGAGATAAGGAGGCTTCTCTGTCAAGGGATGTCAGATGAGTTTTGTGGGTATGCAAGTTGGAGATGGGAGGGGAGCCCCCTTTAGTGGTGGTGATGGAGTCATTCAAAGGTGACTCTAAAGAATTGACCATCATAAAGGTCATTATAGTCCAGTCCCTACAGAGATGAGTTTGACTCATGCCCTGTTCCCTTTTTACATTCTTTGCCAAATTCCCTGAGGAACAGACATGCTCTGGCCATAGTTTCTCCCCTGGATCTTGCTATCATGCTAGGCGGTGTCATGCAGTGTGACCCGCCATGAACTGAAAGGACGCCTGGCTAGCCCCAGTTTCCTGGTGACTGTTATCCTATTGAACTGACCATCTCCTGAAAGCCCTCCAGAGACTCTAAAACTTGTATTTGACATGTTTTACACACCATTACCTGCTTGCCTTTTGATAAACCTTTCGGGTCAAATCTGTTTATTGGATCACGGGAAATGGCAGAACAAGAGATCGTGGCCAAATAGGCTGGCAGGTTAGCACCATTCCAACTGTGCCAGCCACCTGGCTGGCTCTAACAGACGGTGGAGAACCCTTCACAGGTCTCAACAGTGAGACGAACACATGGGCGTGGATTTCTGACACGGCTGTACGGTACAAAGCACGCATCTTTCACTTCCTTATGGAGGGGGGTTTATGGGTCTGCCGCAAGGGGCTCCGTATTTCCTATCTGATATATAAATTTGGAGAAATTTGGAATATTCTAGGCACAGAGTTGGGCATAAATTATGGTGAGTGCTGGGAAACCTGGCATAACTGAACATGTCTGGAATCAATGGACAGTGTTGTAAACTGAGGGGTATTAGAAAGACAGGTCAGACCCCAGAAAGGACACCCAGAAGCCTCTGCTCCTGATGACTGTTATGGGGATAGGGGGGGACAGGACGGGGATGACACTGGAGAAGATGGTGTGCCTGGGTGGAGGGGTCTTCTCTGAGACACTCCAGAGGTATGCTGGGACTGTGTTAACTGATGGCCTTGGGAAGGTCGTAGTCAATCCAGGAATGAAAGAAAACAGGCTTTGTCATCAGCATGTGTTTACTGAGTGCCTACTGTGTACCAGTCTAGGTGCTGGGGATACAGCGGTACAGGACAACGTCCCCGCTCTCGCTCCCCTCACACGCCATTGAGGGGGCGCTACAGATAAACACAGGTCGATGTGGCAGATGGCGGAAGACGAGGCAAAGTCAGTTGGCTGAAGATGGGGGTGCCTGGAAGGTTGCTTTTTACATAAGCTGGCCAGGGAAGGCCTGCCTGGTCAGCTGACCTTTGAGCAGACGCTGGAAAGAAGGTGTGGGTATCGTGGACAAGGCCGTGCTGGGCGAGAGGGAGCGGCAGGCGCCCGACACTGAGGAGAGGGGAGGCCCGTGCGGCTGAAGCAGAGCCAGTGGGCTGGTGAGGAAACGAGTCAGGACGTCCGGCAGGGGACTGAGCATACAGGGCCTCGAGGCCTCGTTAAGGAGTTTGGATTTCCTTGTGAGCATGAAGGGAGAGACCGACGTAGTGTGCTCTATGTTCTAGGAGTTGCACTGCAGCCCCCCTGTGGACACCCCACAGCTGCCAGGCCTGGGAGGCCCGTTGGGGGCTGTCGAAGCGATGACAGGTCAAGGCGCGTGGCCTAGGGCACAGCTCTGGAGGGGGGAAACGGAGTCCCATGTCAAGTGAGTTGTAAAGCCAGAGCCAAAGGCTTGTTGATGCGACCAATGAGATGGTTGTGTGGAGAGAAAAAAGAGGAGTCAAGGGTGACCGAAAGGCTTTTGGCCTGAGCGGCTGGACGGACAGAGCTGCCTGTTAGTCCTTTTCACACAGTCAGTTGGTCGACATTTTTCATCAGGCACCTTCTCGGTGTCAGTGCTAGGCCCAGCACTGGGGCTCACACCATCCGGGAGATGGTGTCCCTTCTGTGAGGGAGCCCCCACTTGGAGCAGGGAAGACGCGGAGCACGTGTGAACACACAGGTACAGTTGAGATGGAGACAAGTGCCGTGAGAAGAACATGAGGCCAGCTGAAGAAGGACCGAAGAAGGGGCTGAGTTAGCTCAGCGGGCAGGGGACCTGCTCAGGGGGTGACATGGGAGCCAGGGCCTAACAGAGAAGGAGCCAGCCAAAGGGTGGTGTGGCCCCACGCAATAGGAAAGGGCTTAGCATGCCCTAGGGAGAGACATGGACCCAGTCTGGTTGGAACTTTGAGAATAAGCAGAGAGAGACTGCAGTGAGACCACACAGGCGGGCAGGGCCGGGACACCCAGGACGAGAGTGTGGGCTTTACCCCAAGGGCACTGGGCCTGAGCAGGGACACGGAACCCTGGACCAGTTGGCAGGAGGAGACCTGTGGGGAAAGCAGGGAGCGCCCTGTATGCCCGGGGCCTCCGGGACCTCAGAGCACTGCTCTCCCCTGTTCGGGAGCTGGTTTCCTTTGGCACTGGCTGCTTGCAGGAGGGCAAGGGGGCAACAAGCCCCGGAAACCCGCCTGAAGCCAGCCCCACCTCTGAAGACTGCTCTGATTTTTCACCTGGATTTTACTACATATTAGTTTCATCAGCCTCTGATACTATTTTAAATGCTTTACGTAGACAGTGTTGGGTCTGCGTGAATCCATGAAGAGTGTTAGAGTGAAAGGAATAAGTAGGGAATTGAGTTTCTTAGCTTAAACCTCTAATTGCTTCTGGGAAGACAGAGAACATTGAAATACCCACCTGCAGAAGTTGGTCAGATCTTAAGATTAAAGAAGATATTTCACTAAGCTGGTAATAATCACTGCTAAAGAAAAAAATGTTTTTCCCTTCAAAACAGAAAGAAGAAAACCCAAATACGCTGTTACGGTTCTTTTCGTTGCCACACCAGTGTCTGCAGGCCTCCGGGTGAGAGGGCTCCATGGATGCGTTCATTCCAATACCAAGCTTCGAACCTCCAAGGGAGGGGGCACAGGGTGGGGAGGGCCGGGAAGAGGTGAGAAGCTTTTCAGCGACAGCCCCGGAGGCCTCTTAATGTGGCGACAGGCCCTGCTCCTTCTCCCGCAGCATCGCGGCTGCCACAAGGCCACGTCGCAGTCCGTCCTGCCCCAGCTTTGTCCTGCTGTGCTTGGGCCCTTTCCTCCCTCCGGGGGGCTGTACGGAGGGGTGGGGGACTGCACCAGCAGAGCCCCTGCCGAGCCCCAGGAGGGTCACGTCCCTGAAGGTGGGGTCACCGTCACCCCGTGCAGACGGTGAATGTCTCTCCAGCGGCGCGGCCCGCACGCCCTGGTGGGAAAGAAGAACGCATTCAACTAGCAGCTCAAGTCCACGTCCTGTCCTCGTGTTGTTCCGCCTCCAGCACCCCATGAACTAGGATGCATTTGAGCGAATTCTGTAATCAGCTTGTGAGCTAGAACCATATTCCAGTTTTTGGTCTTAAAAAATCTCTTTGTTGTCAGTAAGTATTTTAAATACACTTCAAGGTGGTGAGGTGGGAAGACTCGATGAAACAAGGCTGGGAAAACGTTGATAATTATTAAAGCCGAGTAATGGGTACGCAGGGGTTCGTTCTACTATTTGATATTAATGTGTTTGAAACTGCTTCATATAAAAGGGTAAAATAAAATTACAAATTTACCACTGTGTTTTGTATTCATTCTGTTTTTATTATGGGAAATGGCCCCATGTCCCTGACAACTTCTGATGGCAAGACTTAACATTTTTGCTGATTGACATGAAGAACTTTCTGGAAGAATGATGACTGTCATGGGAAGCGTTACAGCTGAAGGCTTTGAGATGGGCTTTAGCTGCCGAGCAAGTGTGGTCTCCATTTGGTCTCCCCATCATGCTGTTTCCCCAAAAATCGGATGCAGGTGTAGATCTCCCCTAGATGGTGCTGGGCTGGCAGGAATGTCTACTGGCAGCCTTGGCTGTGATGCAAGATTCATTTGGAAAACCCTGGCTCCGAATCCTGTACATTGCACATTGAAATTCCTCCTTGAAGCCCTCCCTGACCACCCCAAGTGAGAGTGGATGTTGCCTCCCCGTTGCTCCCCTCCAACCACACTGGTTTCTGTTTATCTGGTGTTGGAATGAACTGTGTGTTCCTTGGGGGGAGGGGGGTGATGCCCTTATCCGAGGCGTGACCCGTGGTCTCCCATGAACAGCAGGCCCCGGCTCAGCTCCAGGACGCTGTCTCCTCTGGGCCCCCTTTTCTGACACCGTGGGCTGCAGGGCTGGGAGATGCTGTTGTAAGGGCAGGAGAGCCCTGAGTACTAATCTTGGCCCTGTGGCCTGCACGGCCTTGGACGAGCCTCCCTGCGTATCTCGGGCACACAAGGGATCTCCTCCCGCAGGAGGAGCCCCACCTCTAAGTGGCCGGTGGTGTTCCCCGGGCCTCACGGCTTGGCTCGTGTTGCTGGAGCCGGTGCCCAGCTGCTCGGCTACAAGCGTGATACGTGCAGGAGGCCAGAGGGCCCTTCCCCGGAGGCGCTCACACCCCTGCCTGCTCGTGACACTAATCAGCAGAGACACGTCTGAACACGTCCGTGGCGCAGGGCCGGGGACAGCCCGAATCCAGCTCCTCCCAGCGCTGAGCTGTCAGTCCCGGCCCTGTCCCTGGCAGAAGCAAGCGCACCTTCCACATTTTCCTTCTCTGAGAGGGTCTGCGCAGGTCCCTGGAGGGAGGCCCAGGGAACAACTCCGGCAAAGGTGTCTAAACGCTCTTTTCCTTTCCCTCTGGGCTTGAGGGATTAAATGGCATCGCTTGGTTTGAGGAAATTTCGGTGGCTTCTTTTGTCTCCAGAAAAGATAGAGGATGGGCGGCAGGGAGAGCCAGTGTCTCTGTTCCTCCAGGGGCTGACTGTCTGGAGGGCCCTCTTCAGAGCAGCTCCGAAGTGTTGGAACCTACCGCTCTCTTCAGAGAGCTCCTGAGGACAACCATTCTTTTGTGTAAGAAAGAACATATTTAACCTGTGACGTAAGGCTTTGTTATTACTTGGAATTTTTCTTGTGCGCATGTTGAAAAGAGTTTTTCCATTATGGAAAAGAGACTTATTGGGGTACAGATATTTTTCATCCTGTATTATTTTTCACACACACAAATAGCAAAAGAGAAGCCAAAGGGTTAAAATATGGCTCAAATTTCTTCATGTTCAGAATCTGAAATTTCTGAGTTACTTTTTGATTGTGAGTCTTGGATGTCTGTGCTTTTCCACACATTCTTGTTCTGGGTGTTGTGGAGAACCCCAGTGAGCAGCGTTTCTGGGCTTTTCTTCCAAGCCTGGACACCGTTTCTGCAAGTTTTGATGTCTGTACGTAGGCGATCACAACTGTGTCACAACGGTGCCTGGCCCACCATGGTGGTGAAGCCACATCCCATTTCAGAGAGTTTTAAAGTTGAAGGAACCCAATAACACAGCGTGTCACCAGAGGAACTGTTATCAAGACGCAGGAGCAAGGGGAGGGAGCAGGTGACCGGTGCTGTGAGCAGGAGACATGAAGGGAGAGGGGAGATATGTCGTAGGCCAGGAAGACTTCATAGAGGAGATGGGCCCGGAGCTGGACCATGGCCAGGTGGAGAGCAAGGGGTGGGGTGTTTAAAGTAGGGGCACTGACAAGGCCGTGGAGGCTGGAAGCCCCGTGAGCATAAGGGAGATGGAGCAGAGGGCTTCGGGGTTAGTCTGAGTGGCAGGGAGAGCCACTGAAGTTTCTAGTCAGACAGTGCTAGGTGAAAAAGTGTTTTAGGAAGAATATTCTGGGGTGTGGAGAGAGACTGAGGCAAGGGCAACGTTCAGGAGGTCGTGGAGGGAGCTGAGCAGTGAGAACCTGGAGTGGGAGGTGGGGGTGGCAGTGGGTGGCGAAAGCGGGGAGCACAAGGCAGGATAGGTCAGAGTCATGCTCACAGCTGTCTCCCTGTGCGGCCTCGTCTGCCAGGTTCTGGGTTTGACTCATTGTCTCAGAATCTTGTCCTCCCTCCCCGCCCCCACTCTCCAGTACCATGATCCACTCGTGGGACCCTTGGCCCTTCTAACAGTCCAAGCCCTTGAGCTGATTCCATGTCTTCCATAAACAGGGCAGCACGTTGCCTGCAGTGATCCAGGCTTTCCAGACACAAATGGACTGATGTGGGTTACGGGGCAGCCACAGTCACTGGAAACAACTGGGATAACACCTCCTTCCTCTAGAGCAGGGCTTGACTGTCTTGATGACAGTCGGCCCTGAAGCAGGGAGGCTTATCTGCACGGAGCTCCCCCAGCTCCCTGCCCAGGGACAACATCTGTGCTGTCCAGCGATGCCTTCCCTTGAGGGGGGACCCAGACGCTTCCTGGTACAAGCTAGAAACGTCAGCTAAGTCCTCAGGGGCTGCCAGGCTAGGAGGCAGGGAGAGGAAGCTACAGGAGTGCCGGCTGTTGGGAGAGCTCAGGAGCTCAAAACAATGGTGTTAATGGGAGGATGACACGACAGGGAGCCCATGGCAAGCCCTGAGAGTAGCTCTCCCTTCTAGATTGAAGTCACCTGAGGGCTTGGTGCCACCCCCAGAGGGCCCCCTGATCCCCACACCCCAATTCTTTCCCCTGGAACCTTCCCTGCCATCTCATGGAGGCCTCCATGTGCGCACAGGCCCCTCTCCGAAATGACTGGATGGAAGCCGTTGAGCTTAAGTCTGTTATGACTGAAGACGGATTTAATTCACCCCAGAGGGGAAAGCTAAGTGCATTGATGAGCTGTGCCGTCCTCTCACACAGAAGGGTGGTTGAAGGGTGTGTTACTGCTTAATTTTTAGATGGGGTTTAAAATAAACATCTCTTTAAGTTTTGAAGGCTTAATGAGTCATAAGATCGTTCTAAATTACATGCCACGATAATATTCAATTTCTACACGTTTTCCCACCTTTCACAGCATGCTGGGATTCCTTAACTCTTAGTTGTGAGGACTAGAGTTCACTGATGGTAGGAGGTAGTAAGGATTTCTTGAGACGTTTCTCTTGGGAAGATGTGCGCCGTATGCATGTGCGTGTGTGTAAGGGCGAGGTTTGGGGGAGGGAGGTCCCCATGCATAGCATGGTGGGTGTTGTCTCATAAACGGGAGGCAGTCACAGCTCCGGGTCCACCAGCAGGCACGCTTTGGGTGCCTGTGAAAGAGTTTGCAGACCCTATTCCAGTGGAACGGGACACAATGCCTGTTGCTAAAACTAGCCCCGAAAAGCCCCTTACATTCCGGCCCAGTGGAGCACACAGGGCTTTGTATGTGCGGCCCTGTGGAGTGCTTCCTGGGCGCACCGAGCTGCTGGCGGCGCAGGGGACCATGGAGAGGCCGCTGCGTGGCCACATTCCCTTAGCGTCAGGTCGCTCCAAGGCAGTGGGCATGGATGTCTATCCTGCAGGCTTTACTCCACTCCGTTTGGAAAGCAAGCCCCGTGAATGTTAATTTCTGAAAACAGACTTGTTTCTTGATGTCAAGGTCAATTGAGGCAGTGGGATTGCATCTTCTACACTGAGTGAGGGTCTAAGGTGAGAGCGGTGCGCTCCACTCAGAGCCTTCAGTTCGGCATCTGGGGCACAGAAAACACTCCGCGGGAAGCTGTTCCTAGTACACAAGAGTGATCCGTGGTTCCTGGGCGAATGTGCAATGGCGTGCTGGAGCTGGCAGCGACTTCGGAAATGAGGGCAGGAAATGCAGACGAGGTTTGGCGAGGCGGCGCCTGAACTCAGGTCTGCTTGCTCTCGCCACATCATCGAGCTCCCTCCCCGCACGCCGTCTGCCGTCTCCTTCAGCTGCTGCAGTTGACGCTCCCTCCCTTGTTACAGACAAACATCAGAATGACCGCTCGGTGTTGGCACTAACTGCGGGGGCTGTTTTCGGTGGAGGGGAGCCTCGCTGCCTCTCCCCGATCCTGTATTTGTCATTTAACTTATTAATTTATTACATGTATTGATCATGTCTCTGCTAGAATGTAAATATCACCGAGGCGGGATTCTTTATTTTGTCCACTGGTAGATTCCAAGGACCTAGAACAGTGCTGGAGAATAGTAGATGTTCAGTAAATGTTTGTTGAAGTTATTTAAAGGAATAGCACGTGCACATATGCGTGCCCCCCCCCCCCCCCCACACGCACACACACACACAATGGTGGAGGGTTGACTTCTGGGAACAAGCCAAAAATCCACCAATTTAACAAGACCTAGCAACCATGGGCTCCAGGCACAGATGTGGTGTGATCTAGGTCGAAATCCCAGCTCTACTGCTTGTAAATCGCTTCTTACTCCTGTTGTGCAGATGAGGAAACTGAGAGACGAATAATAAGAATAAAAGCCTCCTAGGGTCCCTGTAAGAATGAAATGAAACAATGCACGTAAAGCACGTATAGAATGTTTTCTATATTCCGTGACTATTTAGGCACGTTTTATATCCCCTTATTTAATCCTCATAAAGACCTCGAGGCCCATAAGAGTATCATCCCCACTTGAACAGATAAAAAAACCCTGAAGCATAAAGAGGTTGAATGATGGCTGAAGGTTACATAACTTGTCAGTGGTGGAGCAGGATTCAAACCCAGGCCATCTGGCTGTAGAGTCAAACTGAGAAATTTCACCTACATGAGTCCAATCAATTTCCAAATCCAGGTGCTCTTTCGGAGCCTCCCAGGCTTCCCAGGAACCTTGGCCATGCTGTTTTCTGCCATGTGGCTTCAATGTCAATATCATCTGCTGTATTTGTACGTTCTGAACTGCTGCGAACGCTGATTGCCTTTTTATTCAATCAGGCACCATGTGCCTAATTCTTCTTAAAGAAGGCCTTGAATATTCATAAGGAATATGTCTTTAGGAATATCACAGTTGCTTTGTCTGGCTCTGCTGTTCTCTGCAGTAATTAGTATTAGCTACTGACTTCGTCAGCTGCTCTTCACTCTCAAAGCCTCAAGGAGGTTCTGTTTTCCCGATGAACTGCCGTCATGATAGTGTCCTACGTTGATCTCATTGGGGCTGATGTCTCAAATGCCCATAAGGTGGGAGAGTGGAAAGCAGACCTAAGGTCCTAATGTCTTAGGAACACTCCCTCTAAGTGAGCCTTGCATTTTCTGATTTCGTGGGGGTTTCTTTGTGGATTCTCACTTGTTTTGCATTTGTGTGACTTCTTTGAGTTTGATTTCATGGAAAAGGGGCATGTTACTTCAGGTGCACCTGCGTACACTCACAATCACTTATAGAGCTAAACGGACAGCCCGATCCCGTAAGATCAGGGAAGAGCTCTTCGTGGAGAACTTTGCACTGAAGAGAGGGGGACCAATTATGAGAGAAGAGGCCAAGGCTACTATTATGTGCGTGTGATGAGGTGGAAAAGCCACCATCAGGGACAATAGGAAGGACTTAGGATGGAATAGAGAGAAGAGTGAGATGGGACCTGGGGCACGAAAGTGTCTGAACTTTGGAGAGACAGGAGGGGACACAGTGCTCACTTAGGAGTGTCCCTGCTGGACGGCGCATGAGGCGAACATCTCAACTTGAAACCTAGCTCGCTGTGTAATCCTAGAAAACTACCCAACGCCTCAAACCTCCCTTCTCTCGTTGATTCTGAGCTTGCGTGAGGGGAGATGTCACATGGAACTGGCTACGAATGATCGAGCGAAGCTGTGTGCCTGGCACTCTGCTACTGGTCTTATTGGGGTGTACAGTACATCTCAGTATTGCCAGGGTTTTCCAGACTCAGCTCTGAATACAGTGGTCTCAAAAACCAAAAATCCAGGGCTGGAAGTAGATTTATCACCTGAGGGTGTGATCTCTGCCCTGTGGTCTCCCCGGCTGAGTTTCTCGCCGTGTCGTGATTCAGTGATTTTACAGCCTTCGGGGTGCTCTGGAGAGCTGACATCGCAGTTGGCAAGACGGCATCTCCCAGCCAGCTCCCTCTGTCCCTTCTCCCATGCATGCCAGCCCATGCCACCTACACCTTCCTTCCAGTCTTCTCCCAGACTGCTAATCTGTGACACTTGCTGCTTTGGGCAGCTCCGCGGACTCTGTCTGCAGAGCTGGTGGAGGGTGCTGACCCTGAAAGACAGGGTTTTATCTCAGCCAACGGAAGGCCGGCTTCTTCCTGTTCATTAATTTGCCTTCTTCCAGCCTCCCCCAGTTCTGCAGACGAGCAGGACAAGCTGCTTAAATTAAGCCACAAGCCTGCTTATAACCCTCCAGCAGCTTCCCATTAGATAATCCTCCAGCAGATTCCCTTAGAATCAACCCTGTTCAGGGGCGCCTGGGTGGCTCAGTCCGTTAAGCATCTGCCTTTGGCTCAGGTCATGATCTCAGGCTCCTGGGATCGAGCCCAGCATCTGGCTCCCAACTCAGCAGAGACCCTGCTTCTCCTTCTCCCTCTGCCTCTCCCCAGCTTGCACACACACGTGCGCGCTCTCTCTCTCTGTCAAATAAATAAATAAAATCTATATATTAAAAAAAGAATCAACCCAGTTCAGTTACCTTAGGTCACATGCCCTGTGTGATTGGTTCCTGGTGGCCTCTCCCTCACTTCTTCTTCACACCCACTGCTCTCTTGGCTGCTTCCAAAATTCCTTAGACTTGCTGAGCTCCTTCCTGCCTGAGCCCTTGCTGTTCTCTCTTCCAGAAACACTCTTCTCCCACTTTTTGCCCTTCTCATTCTCCTTCTGTCCAGAGAGGGACATCAGGGAGGACTTTCGGAGCAAGGCCTGGCAATACGCTTTTCCCCACACATAGCATTTACAAATATATGCACGAATACAAATTGTGGTGTGTTTATTCGTTTGACACCAGTCTCTCTGGCTAATCTATAAGATCCACGAGAGCAGGGACTTTGTCTGTGTTGCCCTTCACTGTACTCCCTGAGCCCAGGGCTGCCACAAGTCCAAATGATACAAAGTGGACAGGTGCTCCTTTCTGAGATGCTTGATGTATCTATTGGAAAGTTAATTTAGTGCACTGATTTTGTTAGAATAAGGCACATTATTACCATCCGCTAGAAAATTATCATAGTAAATACACCATTCTATGCTGTTTATGATGTGACTGGTGTTTCCTTAGATACGGTATTCTTGCACAGTGCACACACTGAGCAACTACACTTGGCAACCCTCCCCACTACCTACTGCTGGTGCCTGGACCCTAACAAATACCTGTTGAATGAATTAATGGGGAAGCTACTCTAGGACTAGGGTAAGATCAATGGATTCGGACATAACCAACTAGAGTTTGGATCCTGACGCCTCTCTCTACCAGCTTATTGGCTTTGGCTCTAAGATAGGGTTCCTGACCCTGCCCTCCTCTCAGGTTTGTTATTAGGATCTGGTGAGATCATCGTGCAGAGATAACTGGCTCATAGGGCCCCTGTGTAACAGACCCAGTTGGTGCCCATACTGTCTCCTTGCCCTTCCTCTGCCTTGTCCTTCCTCTACGGCTGCAACCTTCTTGCCCCGGATGTCTCACCTAGTGCTTCAGCGGCTCTGCCTCAGGGCCTTCTCTGAACTGTGCACTTACCCAACCCTTGAGGGCAGTGCAGGGTGGGACTGTGGGGCGGGGACGGCTTGTTAATACACCAGGGACACCAGCCCTCAGTGGGGAAGTGGCACTTGGATAAATGCCCAGCCTCCCATTCTTTGGAGAGACAATTCTGAGGTGCAGCTCCCCAAGCGGTCCCCAGCAGGAGTGAGCCTTGGTTGCCCACAGTGGTAACCAGCCCAACACCCTTACCAACGGCTCCTCTCCCTTTCTGCCGTCTTCTCTCTTCTCCCTCACTCCAGCTTTCTGGGATCTAATCTTTTTTTTTTTTTTTTTAAGATTTTATTTATTCATTTGACAGAGAGAGACAGCCAGCGAGAGAGGGAACACAAGCAGGGGGAGTGGGAGAGGAAGAAGCAGGCTCCCAGCGGAGGAGCCCGATGTGGGACTCGATCCCATAATGTCGGGATCACGCCCTGAGCCGAAGGCAGACGCTTAACCGCTGAGCCACCCAGGCGCCCCTGGGATCTAATCTTAAAGAAACCTGCTGTACCCAAGTTCTTGCCTCATTCAGCTCTGCCTTAAGGAGAACAAGTAACGCGCCCATAATCAAGGGAATCGGACTCTTGGGATCGTTTCTATTTTCTTCCACTGCAGTGTCCTTGAGGAAACAGCTGTGTTTTCAGCCTAGGCTCTGGGATACCAGGGACTTTCAGGAGCGAAGTGTACTCTGTGTGTGTGTGTGTGTGTGTGTGTGTGTGTGTGTACGCACGTGTGCGTGTGCACCCTGCAGGATTCTGGTGGGACTTGGGCTCCCGGTAGGGGGAGAGGGGCAGAAACGAAGGAAGAAGTGCAGGTAAGGGTAGGGCCCAGGAGATGCGCTTCTGATATTTTTGCCTTGGAAGTAGGTTATCAGCTGCTGGCAGAATAGCCGTTATTTCAGCCTGGGAAAGAGGTCACAGGTTCTCCATGGAGCCATGACTGGTCTGCCCCTTCTTCCTTAAGTTTCTGTATCAGCTATTGCTACAGAAATGCTACATAATGAAGCACCTGCAAGTCAGGGACTTAAGACAACAGTCATTACTTAGTGTAGTTTTTGCGGCGGGCGCTGTGCTCCAGGTTGGGCAGCTCTGTGCCTCATGTCTCTGTTCCTTCTCCAGGCACCAGCAGGAGAGCCTGGGCTCGCCCTTCTCGCAGAGATGGCCCAGCCCAGAAAGAGAAGCCCTACTTTGCAAGTGCTTTTCATGGGGGTCAGGTTTGCCCACATGTCCTTAGCCAAAATACGTCACATGACTGAGTCTGGGCGGGGAATGGCAGATTACATTGTGAAGGTGGACACAGCAAGGGGGAAAGAATTGGAGCCATTAAGCATTCCACCTTGCGGATGCGGACAGCTCTCCAGCTTCTCTACAGAGGGAGAGCCTTTTACTGCAAAGTGTCTTTACTTTCTGGGGATCTGACAGTGACATGGTCAGTGCCAGGGAACAGCCACTGTCTGACCTTTAGAACAAAGTTGTGCACTGTGAACTTGAACCGGGGCAAAGTCTGCTTCTTCTGGCACACCTGACCTTGCATCTGTTTAATTAGCACACCTGCTGGCCTGAGATAGAGGTGCAGCCCTTTCCCTAATTTTTTTTTTTTTTAAAGATTTTATTTATTTGACAGAGAGAGAGAGTACAAGCAGGAGGAGCGGCAGGCAGCGGGAGAAGCAGTCTCTCTGCTGAGCAGGGAGCCTAATGTGGGATTCGATCCCAGGACCCTGGGATCCTGACCCAAGCCAAAGGCAGCCGTTTAGCCGACTGAGCGTCACCAACTTTTCTGATTAATTATCTGTCTGCCTCGCAGGAAGCCCAGGGCTCCCCACTGCTCTCACCCAGCCGACTTAGGAGTCCAAGCGCCAGAAGACTGGAGTCTTGGTTAGTCATGGCTTATTTCTTTTTTTTTTTTTTTAAAGATTTTATTTATTTATTTGACAGAGATAGATAGCCAGCGAGAGAGGGAACACAAGCAGGGGGAGTGGGAGAGGAAGAAGCAGGCTCATAGCGGAGGAGCCTGATGTGGGGCTCGATCCCATAACACCAGGATCACGCCCTGAGTCGAAGGCAAACGCTTAACCGCTGTGCCACCCAGGCACCCCAGTCATGGCTTATTTCTCTTAGACAGCAAATAATAACAGAGTGGCCCTCCATGACCCACCTTCACAGAACTGACCCTCCGTTCCCTGCTCTTTTCCTAGTTCCAGTCTAGACTCTGTTTACTTCATGGGACGTTCTTTTCTGGGGCCCAGAGGGCCTTTTCTCACCAATAGGCTCAGGAAGGGACATCTTAATCCACCTGAGGATCCTCAGCCTGTCACTCTGAAAGCAAGGGCAGTCTTTTTTTTTTTTTTAATAATAATTTTTTATTATGTTCCGTTAGTCACCATACAGTACATCCCTAGTTTTTGATGTAAAGTTCCATGATTCATTACTTGCTTATAACACCCAGTGCACCATGCAATACGTGCCCTTCTTACTACCCATCACCGGCCTATCCCAGTTCCCCACTCCCCTCCCCTCTGAAGCCTCAGTTTGCTTCCCAGAGTCCATAGTCTCTCATGGTTCATTCCCCCTTCTCTTTACCCCCCCTTCATTCTTCCCTTCCTTCTCCTACCGATCTCCCTGCTATTTCTTATGTTCCATAAATGAGTGAAACCATATGATAATTGTCTTTCTCTGCTTGACTTATTTCACTTAGCATAATCTCCAGTCCCCCCCATGTTGCTGCAAATGTTGCGTAATTGTTCCTTTTGATGGCTGAGTAATATTCTATTATAAATATGGACCACATCTTCTTTATCCATTTGTGTGTTGAAGGGCATCTTGGCTCTTCCCACAATTTAGCTATTGCGGACATTGCTGCTATGAACATTGGGGTGCATATGGCCCTTCTCTTCACTACGTAACCACTACGCCTGTATCTTTGGGGTAAATACCCAGTAGTGCAATGGCTGGATCATAGGGTAGCTCTATTTTTAACTTTTTAAGGGACTTCCACACTGTTTTCCAAAGTGGTTGTACCAACTTGCATTCCCACCAACAGTGTAGGAGGGATCCCCTTTCTCCACATCCTCTCCAACATTTGTTGTTTTGCAAGGTCAGTCTTAATGCTTTTCTTCTCTTTGCCCTTCTGTGAATTTGCCCTCCCTCTCCCCGGCTCCCCTTCCCTGGAAGCAGTGTGCCACTAGTGTCCTGTCACACCTTTCCTCAGGGCCTCATCTTCCCTCCCCTTCCCCTGAAGGGGGCACTCAAGTGACTTCTCAGAAACAGAAAGACTTGCTTCATTAGTTTGAGAAGCTGACTGGCGGCTTTTCTTGAAAGCAAACACAGCCGCGCTCCGTTCTGCCATGTTGGGGCATTTGTTTATGTTCTGCATAAGGTTGTATTTGAGCTCAGGGCCTGAGGTAAGAAAAAAATGGAAAGCTACAGATCTGGGTGCCTCCACCCTGGGGTGGGGGGCTGTGCTGCTGTGACATTCCACACCCCACAAGAGAGAACCCTTTGGATCATCTTCCTATCATCCTTCCCAGGCCAGGGTCCAACTCGCTTTGGGTGTGTGGCTGACCCCAAATGGACAGCCCTGCCCTCTGTCCCTGGGCCCTGAATTCCAAACATCCTGCACGTCCCAAAATGGTTTTAAAAAGCAGGAAAAAGGGCACCTGAGTGGCTCAGTCAGTTAAGTGACTGCCTTCAGCTCAGGTCACGACACCAGGGTCCTGGGATCCAGCACAACACCAGGCTGCCTGCTCTGCGGGGGGGCCTGCTGCTCCCTCCCCCTCTGCCTGCCGCTCCCCCTGCTTGTGATCTCCCTCTCTGTCAGATAAATAAAACATTAAAAAAAAAAAAGCAGGAAAAAGATGAAGCTAGTGGAAAGAGGGAGGAAGAAGGAGGAGGCGTGGCTGGGGGACTTCGGAGCTGGAAACATATAGGCATCTGCCACTAATTGAAGACCATTCTAATGAAGCAGCTGTCTTGGCACAGCTGGCCATCCTGGCCTACACCAGCCATCGAGCAAAGAACGTATTTAATATGATTTATGCAAGCAACGCTATGAAAGGATACTAGCCAAATATGGCCTTGGAGGTGGCAGCAGTGAGTGGAGTTTTGACATCTGTGTTGAGGCTTAGTCTCCCTTTACCTTAGAAGGGGTATGTGTGCGTGTAGCAAAATTGTCTCAAAATTATAAAGACAGTGAAGTGTGTCTTTCTGGAGCTTGGTTCTCCATTTTAAACTTCTTTCAATTCCAGATACCTCTGCTTATCCTGTTTTCTACTACCTTCCTTCTAGCTATCCATCCAAACATCCCTCCGGGGCTAATGACCATGTTTGTGCTGTCCTCAGGAGCTCACATTTCATGAGATGCTGCCAGTGTCCTACCCATATCCCCTTGGCCCATGGAAGAAGCTGTCTGCAGGGTTGGTGGACAGTTTCCATCCATACCTACCATGAATCCTTGAATCTCTGAGCACTTTCTCTGGCCACAGGTGCTCATGACCTGAGGTGCGTGGGGGCTCAGCCCATGGAAAGGGAAGCAGGAGAACTGAGATGTTAGCCTAGCAACCCTCAGGCGTTTGGGGGGGGGAAGAATGGGGGATGAATTCCCCAGGATCCTTGGTCCTAGGTAGGATAATTCCAAGGTGTGTCCCATGGAATTCTTCATAGGGTCCCCAGAGGACTGAACCCCATCACCACAATGGTGACCAGCTCACTGTTACCTGCTCATTGGTTTTCTCTCTTCCCTGTTTCAATTTCCCATTCCTTCACTGATTCTTGGGATCACCTCCAAAATTAACTGGAGCCTGGGCAACACCACAGAAATACAAACAATTATAAGAGAATATTATGAAGAACTATATGCTAACAAATTGGGGAAACGGGAAGAAATGGATAAACTTTTAGAAACATATAAAATACCAAAACTGAAACAGAAAGAAATGGAAAACTTGAACAGACTGATAACCAGCAAAGAAATTGAATCAGTAATAAAAAATCTCCCAACAAACAAAAGTCCAGGGCCAGATGGCTTCACAGGCAAATTCTACCAAACATTTAAAGAAGAGTTAATCATGGAACACTACTTTAAAAACAAATGATGTACTGTATGGTGACTAACATAACATAATAAAAAATTTTTTTTTAAAAATAAAGAAGAGTTAATACCTATTCTTCTCAAATTGTTACAAAAAATAGAAAAGGAAGGAAAACTTCCAAATTCATTCTCTGAGGCAAACATTACCCTGATACCAAAACCAGATAAAGACCCCACTAAAAAAGAGTACAGGCCAATGTCCCTGATGAACAGGGATGCAAAAATTCTCAACAAAATGATACATTTAAAAAATTCATTCACCATAATTAGGAGGGCTTTACTCCTGGGCTGCAAGGTTGGTTCAATATCCTCAAATCAATCAATGTGATACATGACATTCATAAAAGAAAGGACGAAAACCATATGATCATTTCAGTAGATGCAGAAAAACTATTTGACAAAGTACAATATCTATTCATGATAAAACCCCTCAACAAAGTAGACTTAGAGGGAACACACCTCAACATCATAAAGGCCATTGTTGAAAAACCCACAGCGAATGTCATCCCCAATGGGGAAAAACTGAGAGCTTTTCCCCTAAGGTCAGGAACAAGACAGGGATGTTCACTCTCACCACTGTTATTCAACATAATGCTGGAAGTCCTAGCCACAGCAATCAGACAACAAAGAGAAATAAGAGGAATCCAATCAGTAAGGAAGAAGTAAAACTTTCACTATTTGCAGATGACATGATACTATATGCAGAAAACCCTAAGGAGTCCACCAAAAAACTGCTAGAACTGATAAATGAATTCAGTAAAGTCGCAGGATACAAAATCAATGTACAGAAAATTTTTTGTTGCATTTCCATACACCAATAATGAAACAGCAGAAAGAGAAATTAAGGAATTAATTTCATTACAATTGCATCAAAACCAATGATACCTAGGAATAAACCTAACCAAAAAGGGGAAAGACCTGGACTCTGAAAACTGTAAAACACTGATGAAAGAAAGTAATTGGAGAGGACACAAAGAAATGGAAAGACATTCCATGCTCATAGATTGGAAGAACAAGCATTGTTAAAATGTCTATGCTACCCAAAGCAACATACACGTTTAATGCAGTTCCTATCAAAATACTACCAGCATTTTTCACAGAGCTAGAACAAATAATCCTAAAATTTGTATAGAACCACAAAAGACCCCAAATAGCCAAAGCAACCTTGAAAAGAAAAACAAAGCTGGAGACATCACAATTCCAGACTTCAAGTTATAGTACAAAGCTGTAGTGATCAAAACGGTATGGTGCTGGCACAGAAACAGAGACAGAGATCGATGGAACAGAATAGAAAACCTAGAAGTGGGCCCACAACTATAAGGTCAACAAATCTTTGACAAAGCAGGAAAGAATTGAAGAAATTGAAAAAAAAACAGTCTCTTCAACAAATGGTGTTGGGAGAACTGGACAGCCACATGCAGAAGAATGAAACTGGACCACTTTTTTATACTATACACAAAAATAAATTCAAAATAGATGAAAGACCTAAATGTGAGATCTGAAACCACAAAATCCTAGAGGAAAACATAGACAGCAATCACTTTGACATTGGCTGTAGCAACTTCTTTCTAGATATGTCTCCTGAGGCCAGGGAAACAAAAGCAAAAATAAACTCTTGGGATTATATAAAAATAAAAAGCTTCTGCACAACGAAGGAAACAATCAAAAAACTAAAAGGCAACCTACTGAATGGGAGAAGGTATTTGCAAATGACAGGTCTGATAAAGGGTTAATATTCAAAATACAGAAAGAACTTATACAACTTGACACTCGAAATAATGAATGATCCAACTGAAAAATGGGCAGAAGACATGAGCAGACATTTTTCCAAAGACATTCAGATGGCCAACAGACACATGAAAAGATGCTCAACATCACTGATCACCAGAGAAATGCAAATCAAACTACAATGAGATATCGTGGCTAAAATCAACAACATAAGACATGATAGGTGTTTTCTAGGATGTGGAAAAAGGGGAGCCCTCGTGCACTGTTGGTGGGAATACAAACTGGTGCAGCCACTCTGGAAAACAGTATGGAGGTTTCTCAGAAAGTTAAAAACAGAACTACCCTATGACGCAGAAATCACACTAGTAGGTATTTACCCAAAGAATATAAAAATCCTAATTCAAAGGGATACACGCACCCCAGTGTCTATCATGGCATTATAGACGATAGCCAAATTATGCAAGCAGTCCAAGAGTCCATTGACTAACAAATGGATAAAGAAGGAGTGGTATATGTAATGGAATATTACTCAGCCACAAAGAAGAATGAAATCTTGCCATTTGCAATGACGTGGATGGAGCTAGAGAGTATTATGTCAAGCAAAATAAGTCCGAGAAAGACAAATGCCATATGATTTCACTTAAATGTGGAATTTAAGAAACCAAACAAATGTGCAAAGGGAACCAAAAAAAGAGGGAGAGAGGCAAACCAAGAAATAGACTCTTAACTACAGAGAACAAACTGATGGTTACAGGAGGTGAGGTGGGTGGGGGGATGGGTGAAATGGGTGATGGGGATTAAGGAGCGCACTTGCCATGAGCACCGGGTGTTGTATGGAAGTGTTGAGTCACTATATTGCACACCTGAAACCAATATTACCCTGTGTGTTAGTAACTGGAACTTAAAAACTTAAAAAAAAATAAAAAAATATAGCTGATTCACAAACTCTGGGAGACAGGAAGGGAATACTCGCCAATGAAGAAATTCACCAAAGCCAGGGGTTTTGAGATGCTGGGAGAGAGGGCACATGGTTTACTAGATTATTTTGATTTAAGATTGAAAGCCAGTATTCTGCATAGGACAGAATAAATCCATAGGTTCAGATACACTGGTTTAAAGAAAACCCATGTTCACAGCACAGGAAAGAAACTTCGGATAGGCCCAGCATGGGATCTGGTCCTCTTAGAGGCTCCGAAATCATGGTCCCTGAGGAGTTTCTCTTATCCCTCTTGGGTTTGATAGCTGGGTCTATGAAATGAAGTGACAATAAGGAGATTACCAGGAGAAGTTTTACAAATTCGTTAATTTTGAATATCATGTGCGTGGCAGCATCAGGAAAAAAGGTGAATTCCTAAAAAAGTCAGTGAGTTTTGAGAGCGCATAGGCCATGTTAATAACAGAAGGGGGCAGGGAATGTAGGCCATAGAGGGGAGGGTTACTGACTTTTAGGAAAGATGAATGGGCCCTCAGAAGAATAGATGGGAGGTATGACCATTCGTGACAGAGTTTGTCTTTGTGGTGTCAACTTCTGGTCTCATCTCCTGTGACAAGAGTCAACTCCCTGGTGGATAAAACTCCTGGGGAGGAAATTGAAGGCGATTGAGGTCCTTCTGGAAGGTCTGTCTTTAGGCAGATAAAGGACATTCAGAGAAAGCCTCTCTGCATTTGCTGTTTTTCAAGTGCTTTCAGCTCAAAAAACTCACTCTACCGAAGTGGTGTAGTTTGAGGTGGTGTGTCCTGAAGACCTTCATCCTCGAACAACTTGAGCTGGTGAGAGCAGAGTAGAGGTTTGCCATCTCCTGGGCAAGCTGCAGGACAGTTTCAAAGCTAAAGTTACTGATAAAGCAAAGCAGGGCATTTGCTATTTATGTATCAGCCCTGATCTGTAGTGGAGGAGACTGAGGCCAAAAGATCAAGGAACTTGTTCAAACTCACATAGGAGCCGCGATTTGAACCCAGAATAACCTTTTGAAGCCTTTTCTAAACACCTGCCCTCCACACCACAATTCTGTGTTTGTTACCATTGAAAAAGAAAGGGCTTTTTTGGCTTTGTCTGTGGAATGGGATTCCAGGCAGGAGGGCCGAGGCGGGGGATGTCTTTATTTAGGGCAGAGGAAACTTCTCTGGATTCGCTCCCTTTCTAATTTCTGCCAGCGAGAAAACTAGGCTGCTGGGGCGGGAATGAAAGACTGGCCCGGTCTTCCTGGGAGACTTGGGCGGCCCTGGAGGAGCTGTGAAGGGCTCTCTAAAACGTGCCCGATGCTCCTGCCCCTGGTAGCAGCACCCCACCGCCTGGCTCATCTCCCTAAAAGCCCCATTTCCCTTCCATTTCAATGGGGGGAGCCAAGGCCGAGTTGTCAGCCTGGCCGCAAATCAAAATAATTTGACACATTCATTTTCGGGATTTCATGTGGATTATGAGGTTCCCCAAAAGGAAATGAACAAAATCTATAAAAGGGAGAAAAAGAGGTGTTTTTTTTGTGCCTTGGGTGCTCCACATATGGCATAAATTACTAAGGAATTAGCATTTCTACACAGTATGAACAGTATGAGCAGTCAATGGAAAGTAATGAATCCCATGCAATCAATAGACAGTAAATTCAGGGGTCAGGAAGGGGCCTGCATTGGAAAGATTCCACGAGAGAGGCATTGCTGTGGAGGAAGAGGCCTGTCCGAGAGCCCTGCAGTAATCACCGGTGTACCTGGGAAGGGAGCTGAGAAATGATGGAAATAAAGCAGAGAAGCAGCAACTGCAGAGCCACCTTTGCCTGGAAGATTCCTTGAAGATGGACAGTAAATCTCACAAGTAGAGAGCACCAGGCCCTTGGTCTGCAGTGTGCCCTGCTTGGTTTATGGACTTCACTGAGCGCTGGGTTTAGATTGGGTGGGCAACTGGTTCTCAGTTTTGGTTGTGCATATAATCAACTTGGGGGGAGGCGGCTTTCTAGCAAGTGCAGATTCTCTGAGCCACATTGTCAGAAATTCTGACTCAGCTGTTCTGTGGTGGGCTCTGGCATTGTGCCATCTTTTAAAAGCCTCCAGGAGGTCCCCCTATACCTCTGATTGCCACCCCAGGGCTTGGGGCTGAGTTGTGAAGCCACAATTCAGGAGGCCTTCCTGTCTACCAGGTGTGGATTTAAGAGGCAGAGAAGTTGGGGGCGCCTGGGTGGCGCAGTCGTTAAGCGTCTGCCTTCGGCTCAGGGCGTGATCCCGGCGACCTCGGATCGAGTCCCACATCGGGCTCCTCTGCTGGGAGCCTGCTTCTTGCTCTCCCACTCCCCCTGCTTGTGTTCCCTCTCTCACTGTGTCTCTCTCTGTCAAATAAATAAATAAAACCTTAAAAATAAATAAATAAATAAATAAATAAATAAATAAATAAATAAATAAACCTACTCTTCCTGTTGATCTGCCAGTGTGGGGTTCTGCTTCTCCTCAGGGAATCACCGCGAAGGGCTTAGGTATGGCACAGGTCGGGGGTGCAGAGAGGGAGTGAGGTGTGGAGAGACTGTCTGGCACCTGTCACCTCAGAGATGTGGCTGGATCTTCTGCTACTCATGGCCTGAAAATTCCTGCGGTGGCCCGGTTTGTTGGATTCACACACCCTGTGCTCTCTTTCTGGGTTCCCTGACCTGCTTGCCACTCTTCCTGTCCCTCCTGGGGCCTGCTGGGCGGGGGGCGGTGCAGACTTCAGCAAGGGGTCCTTGGGTACGGCTTCCTGGACCCCCTTCACCCTCGCCCAGCCGGCTTCACAGAGAAGCCTCTATGGGGGGCTTGTAGGCACTGGCCTACAAGTGGCTCAGGTTTGCTATGCTTTCAGGTCCTCTAAACTTCTTTGGGATTTCTATGGTCCCCCCCTTTTCACCCACAGTTTTGATCTCAGGAAGGACAAGAGATGGCTCCTTCTCAGGGACCCACACTAACTCATCCTCAAGCTCTTCTATTTTGGCTCTGGATAAAATATCTACCCTTCTTCAGCTCAGGAAGTTTTCTGTTTGTTTAGTTCCTTTTTAAAATTTTCTTTCCTTGTGGCAGAAGACTTTGGCAAAGCATACATTCTTCCAAACCCATTTCTTATTCTGATACTTAGTTCTTGATTCTCAAGAGGCTCTTTCTTTCAAAGATTTTCCCTTCATCATAGGGACTCAAAAGATGTGCTAAAAACTCAGAAACTAATTGCTGACTCTGTACGGGCCTTGGGGTAGAAGAGAGGGCATTCAAGGAAGTTGTGGCAGAGGGGAAGAAGCGTCAGTTAAAACTTGTCCCTGCTGTACTTGGTTATAAAAGCCACATCCGAAAAGAGGAAGGAGAAATCGGAGAGGCTTATGTCATGCCTCCTGCCTGGAAGATCTGGTGCTGTCTGTACTCAGCCACATTTGACCATCTTGCAAGTCCTCCCTCTTCCAGGAAGCCCTCCCTGCTTGCAGGTGTCCTGCATCACTCCCATCCTGAGTCCCAAGTCCAGGGGCCCAGACACCTGCTGCCTTGCTCTTGTTCCTCATTCTGAACTGCCGTGTGGTGGTTTTTATGTCGTTGTCCAGAATTAGTATTAAATCTCCCATTACAAATTATTTTTTTACTAGAATGTGAGTCTCTGAAAAGGAAGGTCTGTATTTTATTAAATTTTTTTTTAATTTTAAAGATTTTGTTTATTTGAGAGAGAGAGAGAGGGAGAACAAGCGGTGGGGAGGGGCCAAGGGGGAGAGAGAGAGAGAGAGAAGCAGACTCCCTGCTGAGCAGGAAGCCTGATTTAGGGCTCGATCCCAGGACCTGGAGATCATGACCTGAGCCAAAGGCAGCCGCTTAACCAACTGAGCCACGCAGGCCCCCCGGAAGGTCTGTATTTTATTCAGTTTTTGGTCCCAGTCTAGCAAAGAGTAAATCCTGAGAAACAGGAGTGAACACGTGAGATGTTTATGCGCTGTCCCCTCCATGAGACGGGGCGTTCTCTTGTCTCATTTCCCTGACATCATGTCCATTCCAGCAAAATGAGAGAACCGCAGCATAACCGTCTTTGTATTGTGTCCTCAGCGCCTGCAGGTTAAATTTACACTGTTGCTCGTCTCACACGGACTGTGCGGTCCAGCCCTTGCCTGGCTCCATCTCCCAGCCTTGAACGTCCTGCTCTTACACAGGTGTCCTGCTCTTTCTTTTTTTTTTTTTTTAAGATTTTATTTATTTATTTGACAGAGATAGAGACAGCCAGCGAGAGAGGGAACACAAGCAGGGGGAGTGGGAGAGGAAGAAGCAGGCTCATAGCGGAAGAGCCTGATGTGGGGCTCGATCCCAGATCTCCGGGATCACGCCCTGAGCCGAAGGCAGACGCCTAACCGCTGTGCCACCCAGGCGCCCCCTGTCCTGCTCTTTCTTACCTCTGGGCTGCTGCTCATGCTGTTCTTCTGTCTTGAATGCTTTTCTCTAGCCCAGTTGACCAACTAGCAATCTCCCATCAGTCACCTCATCTTATTGCAATGTGGCCCGTGTCCCAGAGCCTTCTTGGCCTCACGTAGGCAATTGTGAACGTGCTTCCTGCATGCTCTGCCGTCCCTGGCCCTCTTTTTCCCACAATCCACCCTGCAGACAACCTCTGTTAGCTGTGTTTCTATTTTGGTTACTGATGGTCACCTCCAAAATATAAGGTAATAGACTTGATTTTTTCATCTATCCGTTTTAGACAGGTATCGATACCCCGATGTGAAAAATGACATTTTAACTACCTTTCTCTTCCCTTTAGTGTTTGATCTTCAGATCATTACTTTAAGTTCTTATATTTGATTATCTTTACGTGATTAAATCTCTACATTTCCTGATACGTCAATTTTGACAGTGACTTGTGTTCGACTCCATGCTTTATAAGAGGAAGGTCAGAGCCCTGCTCTCTATGAAGCATTACACTTTGTTCTCCAAAAGAGTGGTGTCAGCGTAGAGTCCCACTAGTGTAAAAACTCCAGATGGGAGAGTTTACATTTATTTCTCTTGCAACATAATGGTGATTAACTTTCATGTGTCTGCTGCCCTCCAAGATTTTAATCCTTGAAGGCAGGTGCAGGGGTGATTTATTACTGCAGTTTAGGGGGTGGGAGGGCAGCGTTCATTCATTCAGCTTTTAGAAAAATGAGCCCCACCCTGGAAATAGGTCAAAGAGATTGCTGGGTGCTCTTTCAGTGCATTGCTGGGCCGGCACCTTTGATAGATTTTCTATAACAGGGCTATTTTACAGCTCTGAAGGGGTGGAGGTGAACTTGTAGATTTGGGTCTGGTTGAGATGCAAATAGTTTCCAACTGGTGGAAAAGATAACCACAAAGGTTATGGTTCATGGCCCTGAGGGCACTAACTAGCTTTGTAACTAACCTAGCAATCATATGTGTAATATTGCGACTTATAATAAGAAATATATATTTAGTTTGCACCCCCATTTCTGGCAAAGAGTTCCTAAAAACTGTTTGTATGTCCTAAGGGATGCGAGTGAAAAAGGTGTCTTTTGTTTTGTTAATGAGGTGACCTAGAAAGCACCTGAGGATGGGGGCTCCTTGCCAGGAAGCCAATCACGTGATTAGAGGGTTGGAACTTTTAGTCCTGTACCCCCAAGCCCTCCTCCACTCTATCTCCTGGGAAGAGGGGCTGGAGATTGAGTTCAATGGCCATTGATTTAATCAATCATGCCTACGTACTGAAGCCTCCATAGAAACCCAAAAGGAGGGGATTCAGAGAGCTTCACGTGGAGATTTGGGCAGAGTGGTGCGTTCCGAGAAAGCGTGGAAGCCCTTCAGCCTCTCCCATTCCTTGCCCTATCCATCTCTTCCATCTGGCTGTTTCTGAGTTATATATCCTTTGATAATAAACCAGCAATCTAGTAAGTAAAGTGTTTCTCTGAGTTCTGGGAGCCACTCTAGCAAATTAATCCAACCCAAGGAAGAGGGGCATTGGAACCTCCAATTTATAACGTGTGGGTTGAAAGCACAGGTGACAGCCAGGACTTGTGAGTGGCATCTGTAGGTGGGGGCAGTCTTGTGGGACTGAGCCCTTAACTTGTGGGATCTCATGCTATCTCTGGGTCGATAGTGTGAGAATTGTGTTGAATTGTAGGACACCCAACTGGTGTAGGAGAATTGCTTGGTTGTGAGGAAAAAGCCCCGCCCATTATGATTGGGTACAGAACACTTAATATCCTAATGCTGTTTTATTAAATTCCCTAAAATACTCTTGTCCTCAAATTCTCATTTGATATGGTTTTTTACTTACTTACTAGTTCTCTCTTAATTAATGAGTTAAATAACATCTTTGATGCATGTTTATTTTACATTGGCATAAGACTCAAGATTTTATCTTTTTGGAAATTATATATGTATATATATATTTTTTAAAGATTTTATTTATTTATGTGACAGAGAGACAGCCAGCGAGAGAGGGAACACAGCAGGGGAGTGGGAGAGGAAGAAGCAGGCTCCCAGCGGAGGAGCCCGATGTGGGACTCGATCCTGGAACGCCGGGATCACGCCCTGAGCCGAAGGCAGACGCTTAACGACTGCGCCACCCAGGCGCCCCTGGAAATTATATTTTAACACAACAGTGTGGTATTCTGTAGAAATACCAATCCCTCAATGCTTTATAAAAGGTATATCATTCAAGGCAAGACCCTTTTTTTCTTCTTTGTGCTCCAGTCATTATTTTGCAAGAAGCCGGGTCAAAGTCTGCTTAATATTCTATTTCTCTTGTGAGACTTGACTAACGCAGTCTTTGCAAGAAAGTAAATATTCATGGCAGTGAAGAGGGTTGACCTGAGGTATTTCAGAAATAAACTAACCATCGTCCTCTCCATTAAAGAGAATCTTGACTGGAGTCAAAACACTTGTCATCTCCCACATTGACCTTTTTCTTGGGTCTGCCTTGATTAGAAAGAAAGCCTCTGCCTGGACGATCTGGGGCAGGCTGTCACCACTCCTAGATCATTCCTCTCTGATTCCCAAATATCTGTCCCGCCAAACCTGGACATTGTTTTATCCTTGATCTCACCTAGCTCACACGGTTGCTGTAAGACGGTGGTTCTCAACTAGGGGCAATTTTGTCTCCTAGGGGACATTTGGCAATGTCAGGAGACATTTTTAGTTATTAAAACTTGGTGGATGCTACTGGCATCTGGAGGGTAGATGCCAGCAGTGTGGCTAACCCGTCCTATTCATAGCCACCCACGACAGGCGACTACCTGGCCCAAAATATCAATAGTGTTGTGGTAGAGAAATTCTGTTGTAAGGGGGTTTGGGACAATAACTTCACGTTTTCTTTGCATTTCACAGATGAACAAATGGAGGCTCAGAAAGGTTGGTTGCTCTGCCCAAGGTCGCACAGCAAGAGACAGAGTAGGGACCCAAACACAGTCTCTTTAGGTCTGCTCTTTATTTTCAAGTATGTTGCTTCTTGGAACTAAGTAGTTGCCACTACAGAGGGTGGTGTGGCTCAGGTGATAGGGAAGGGAAAACATGGCTGCAGCAAGTGGGAGAGGTGTAAGGTCAAAGGTCGGGAAGTCGCCATCTTGTCTCATTTAACACTACGCCCGATGTCTATGCACATTTAGCAACTGGTGCTGCTCTGGTGGCCGCAGGAACCTGGGAGCCAGTCATCGGTGAAGCCCTCACATCCTCTCCCCAACGATCTCTGCAGGTGATCACAGTGCGGAGATTTAGTGAGAACCCCCTTCTTCTGTGCGTCTTAAAATGCAGCCCGGTCTGAAGGTGGTGGTGCGTGTGGCAGAGACTGAAGAAAATGTCTCTGGGAAGTGGGAGAGGAGGGAGACAGGGGTGAGTTCAGTCTTCGTAAACAAATGGACCCGACCAGCACTACAAGGGCATGCATGATTGCCCTCCACCAAACAGCCCGCATTAGCAATCAGTTCTGGGAGCTGAGTAGATGAGGAATAAACATGAGCTGTTGGCTCCAGGGAGGGATGGGCAGCTCTTTAGAAAGATTCAAGTTACCCCGTGCCTTTCTGTTTCTTAATTACCTTCCTTCTAGCTGGTATCTCCAAAGAACACGAGAATCCACAGTAACTGTGCAAAGCAGATGGGCCAGTATGTTGTTCCACAGAAATTGTGGGAAGGCGCTGAGCGAACTGGAGCAAGACTGCCTGACCATTCGTTGTATGCCTGCACCTTCCTTTCCCCAACACCAAAATCCAACGCTGCCTCCTCCATGAAGCCTGCCCTTAACTTCCATTCGGATGTGACCACTTTGCTTCCTGAATTCTCATAGCCTCTCTCTTTATTTGCCTGTTTATTGTGAATCTTAAAATTTTCTCTATATTGTGGTTATTCGGGTTCATGTCTGATTCTCCCTATTTCACAATTCTCTGAAAGAATGCATACAAAGACAAGACAGTAAGAGGAAGGGCCACATACAGCAGAGCCTACGACTTCAGCTGTGTCTCAGGGAACCATGCTCTGAATCTCTGCTTGGCCAGTTTCCCTGGGATTAGTCTGTGTGTTTTCCTCCCTTCCCTTTTCCGACAGGCACTAACTCTGCTGGGTTCTCTCTCCACTATAGTGGAAATCACCTCTGCCTCGTCCTGTTCCCCCCCAATCCCTTTGGAAGTCAGTCTTGAGATGATCTTCGGGGGCCACCCTCATCCCCACCCCTATCCCAAGCAGCCCATCAAAGCATTCTCTCCAAACAATGAGGCTTTGGTTACACAAAATGGAATCCCGGTGATTAGAAATTTCTCCCCAGATTGTTGCTTTTCCCTCTTCTACTAATCTGGAAGTAGGGGTGTGATTTATTTATTTTTGTACTCCCACTTCTACTCCTGGGCCAGGCCCTTGATTTACACAGAGTAGGTGCTTAAAATCCACTTGGTCAGATGAATGAATGGGATATTTTTCTTCTGGAGTCTCTATTGAGATAGACCTCATTCCTAATTGAAAGGAACAGATATTGGCCACTTCAACTATCATTTCTCCCATGTTTTTGCCATGGCTCCTGAGGATGCTGGTCTTATCTAGACCTGAAGGGAAAGAAGACAGAAGGAGAGAGATTAGAAGAATTCTTTCCTGAAGAATTCTCCTGCCCAGCACCTGCGGGACACACGGTAGCAGGAGAGATACTGTGATTAGTAGAGTAGAAAAATGGAGAAGCAAGAAAGTCCTAATATAAAACTTACAAACTTTGAGAGAAGAAAAACTTTTTTATTTCTTCTAGTGTCATACCCTAGACAGTGGAAGTTGTGAAAAGAAATTCTTTCTCCAGCCGAGCTTCAGCAGAATCTAAAAACTGGTGAACCGTTATGAAAAAAGTCGGTTCGGTTCCAGCAGTGGGACTTAACAAGAATATAGGCTGCTCATTACATACACTGCCTGCCTATTTCCAACATCGAAGAGTGTCTTTCTAAAGTTATACCATGCTTCAGTGTCATTCCAATGAATTTTCTTAGTCCTTGACATTTAATCATTCACAACTGCTTTTTACCACCTCATTTATATTACCATCATGAACATAATATTATCATGCAATTAATGGCATAATATCTTGCAAGACTCACTATCTGCCAAGTAGGTGATGGGTACTGGTTAGAACAGTTGAGCTGGCAATCAATGGGACGTTAAAGTATTTTATGGGAATTAAGAAAGGCAAGATACATTGAATTTCAATGGCGGCTAACTAAATCTTCTAACTCCTTGGTGAAACCTGTTTGCCCAGTATCCAAATTAAGTCTCCAGTTCTAAAGTCAGTCTTGAGAAGCAAAATCAAATTAATTATACTTAAGGAACAAGAAGGGGAAATAAGAGTGAGACAAATTCAACCAGGTCTGCTTGAAATCTTTAGGTGGTCTTTGAATTTGTTGAAAAGAAAAAAAAATTCTTTAGGTGCAAGAGTAGTGTTTAAAGTAGTGTATGTAAACAGTGAATCCTGGAACACGACATCAAAAACTAATGATGTGCTGTATGGCGACTAACATATCATAATAAAAAAATATAGTATGTAAATAGAAAATAATAGTTTTGGGGAGGGGGGATGGGGTAACTGGGTGATGGACATTAAGGAAGGCATGTGATGTAATGAACACTGGATGTTACATAAGACTGATGAATCACTGACCTCTACCTCTGAAACTAATAATACACTATATGTTAATTAATTGAATTTAAATTAAAAAAATTAATGGTTTTCATACTTTTGGTTTCCAGCCTGGCGTATAGGAGCTTAGAAGTCACCAGTCTGTCCTAACAACAAGTACAAAGCTGAACAAACTCAGAAATCAATAATTCTTCTTAGATCCATCAGAGAAGTGAGGTCGCCATATGGAGGACAAACCATTTTTGAACGTTGCTAAGAGCAGATCTTAAAAGTTCTCATCACAAGAAAAAATTTGTGATTATGTATGATGATGGATGTTAACTAGACCTATTGTAATCATTTTGCAATACATACGAATATGGAATCTTTATGGGGTACGACTGCAACTAATATGATGTTATATGTTAATTATATCTCAATAAAAAAGAGTAAGATAACATCGAGAACAGATGGATAATGTAAACATGGTGGAAATACTAAGAATCAAAAAGAAATGCTAGAGATAAAAACACCACCTCCCCCCACCCCCGGTTGGATTGATGGACAGCCAGATACAGAGAATCACGACCTATTGAAGCAGAAACCCATGAGCAGAAACCTCTGTGGAAGACAGTGGTGGGGGGGGGGGTAGGAAATGCAAAACTATACTTTGGTGAATTGCTGGAGGCTTGGTATGGACAATTCTGAGAGTTAGAGACACCAGGGGGACTCCATAATGGGGCACCATACACTCCTAGGACCTCTAGGAACTCTGCCAGATCTTCACAGTGAATATCAGAGGAAAATCCCCTCCTGCTTCTGGCAGGGGCAGGGGAAAAGGAACAGTTTTGCAATATACCAGAGCGTTCTGTTCTTAACAAGACCTGCTCTCAGGAGAAACTGTTTTACCAGAGTCTGATCACCTGGTGTTTTAATCCACTTGAGGGAAGGGAAATACCCAGCTCTAGCTCCCTTGGACCATACTGTCCCACCTATGCAGGGAGGAAACACTGAGAAGAACTGGGGAAATTTACAGTCCAGGCTCACAGTCTCACTACATAAATGAGACCCTATCATAAGACTACAGAATTCTTCTCTTCCCCCCATACCTCACCACTACCTTGCTAAAGGCCTATTTGCCATAGTTCTTTTTACCCATTTTTCTACAGAAAGTTACAAGGTATACTAAAGGCAATAAACACAGTGTGAAGAGAATAAACAAGCACCAGAACCTGAGTTAGATGTGGCAGGAATGTTGGAATTATCAGACAAGGCATAAAAAAAGCATGGTGACTATAGTTAATATGTATTTTATGTATGTAATATGTATGTAATGTTGTATTACGTATTTGAAAGTTGCTAAGAGTAGATCTTAAAAGTTCTCATTATAAGAAAAAAATGTGTAACTACGTATGGTGATGGATGTTAACTAGACTTATTGTGGTGATCATTTTGCAATATATACAAATGTTGAATATTATGTTATGCCTGAAATATAAAATAATGTCTTATGTTAATTATGTCTCAATTAAAAATGTATAGACAACACACAAGAGCATATGGGTAAAATAAACATGGAAATGGAAATGTCAAGAACCAAAAAGAAATGCCAGAGATCAACAACACTGTAACAGAAATGAAGAATGCCTTTGACGGGCTCATTAGTAGACTGGATATGGCTGGAGAAAGAATATTTGAGCTTGAAGAAAGGACAATGGAAACTTCCAAAACTGAAAAGCAAATAGTAAAAAGACTGAAAAAAAACCCAGAACAGAATATCCAATAACTGGGGGACAACTACAAAAGTTACATGTAATGAGAATAACTAAAGAGGAAAGAGAGAAAGGAACAGAAGCAAATTTGAAAACATAATAACTAAGAATTTCTCAAAAGTAATGCCATACACAAAACCACATATCCAGGAAGCTCAGGGAAGGATAAACACCAAAAAAAAAAAAAAAGAAAAAAATCTTGGAAGAAGCCAGAGTGGGGGAAGAAATGTTACCTATCAAGGAGGAAAGATAAGAAGTACACCTCATTTCTCCTTAGAAACAATGCAAGCAAAAAGAGGGTGAACTATTTTAATAGTTAAAATGCTGAAAGAAAAACCACAAACCAGAATTCTGTACCCTGTGAAATTATCTTTCAACAGTGAAGGAGAAATAAAGACTTTTTCATACATACAAAAATAGAGGGACTTTATCACCAGTAGAACTGCCTGGCGAAAAATGTTAAGTAAAGTTGTTTTTGGGGGAAAGAAAATGATAGGGGTCGAAAACTTTGATCTGTGTAAAAAAAGGAAGAATGTCAGAGAGTGAATAAATGAAGGTAAAATAAAAACTTTTATTTTTCTCCTTTTTTTAGCTTGCGTTGTTCTTTTATCTATTGAAATATATTTGACATATAACACTGTACAAAGTTAAGGTGTACACAGTGTATATTCGATACATTTATATATTGTACTATGATTGCCATTGTAGTGATACTTAGCATTTCTATCACATTACACAATTATCCTTTCTATTTGGTGATTGGAATAACTAATTTCTAGTCTTTTAGCAAGTTTGATGACTAAGATACAACATTGTTGTCTATATTCACTATTCTGTACGTTAGATCTGAAGGATTTATTTACTGCCGGTTGCAAGTTTGTACCCTTAAGCCACATCTGTCCTATTTTTTCACACCCCCATCGCGGTAACCACCATTTTACACTCTCTTTTTATGAGTTTGGCTTTACAGTCCACATATCAATGATATCATATAGTACTTGTCTTTGTAGGACTTATCTCACTTAGCGTAACGTGCTCAAGTTCCATCCATGTCGTTACAAATGTCATGTTATCCTTTCTCATGGCTGAATAATATTTTATTTATATCTATCTATCTATCTATCTATCTATCTATCTATCTATTTATCATCCATCTATTATCTATCTATCATCCATCTATTATCTATCTATCTATCTATCTATCTATCTATCATCTATTATCATCCATCTATTATCTATCTATCTATCTATCTATCTATCTATCTATCTATCTATCTATCTATCATCTATGTATTTATCATCCATCTATTATCTATCTATCTGTCTATCATCCATCTATTATCTATCTATCTGTCTATCATCCATCTATTATCTATCTATCATCTATCTATCTATCTATCTATCTATCTATCTATCTATCATCTATCTATCTATCTATCATCTATATTTATCACATCTTTATCCATTCATTTGTTAATGGCACTTAGATTGTTTCCATATCTTGGCTGTTGTGAATAAAACTGCAATAAACATGGGAGTGAAGGTATTTCTTTGGTGTCCTGTGCTTATTTCCTTTGGGTATATGCCCAGTAGTGGAATTGCTAAATCATATGGTAGATCTATGTTTAAGTCTGAGGAATTTCCATACTGTTTTCCATAGTTTTCTTATTCTTATTTGATCTACCAGATAATAATTTGTTCAAAATAATAATAGGAATGTTTTTAATTTTGTAAGCATACACACACACACACACACACACATATGCTTATGTATAAACAGAATAAGTGACAGCAAAGGTATAAGGTACAGAAGGGAGGAATTAGGAATATTTTGTTATTTTAAGTTACTTGCCTACACGTGAAGCAGTGGAATGTTATTTGAAGGTGGGTTTGGAGCAGTTGCAGACATATACGACAAACTCCAGGGCAACTGCTAAAAATAATTAAAAAGAAATACATCGGGGCGCCTGGGTGGCACAGCGGTTGAGCGTCTGCCTTCGGCTCAGGGCGTGATCCCGGCGTTCTGGGATCGAGTCCCACATCAGGGTCCTCCGCTGGGAGCCTGCTTCTTCCTCTCCCACTCCCCCTGCTTGTGTTCCCTCTCTCGCTGGCTGTCTCTATCTCTGTCGAATAAATAAATTTAAAAAAATCTTAAAAAAAAAAAAGTACATCAAACTTGATGATGGAAAACGCAAACAAAGCTTTCCCACTAAGATCAGCAACAAAGCAAGAATGTGTTCTGTCAACACTGCTTTTCAACAGTGTATTAAAAATCCTAGCTCGTGAAATAGAACAAGAAAAGGAAATAAAAAAGGTACAGATCAAGAAGGAAGAAATAAAACTGTTTGTTTGCAGATGACATAATTGTCTATGTGGAAAATCCAAAGGAATTGACAAAAAACATTCCTCTAACTAACAGGTGATTCTAACAAGGTCTCAGAATACAAGGTTAGTATAAAAAAGTCAGTTGCTTTCCTATACCAGCAGTGAAAAAACAAAATTTGAAATTAAAAACACATCATTATTTATATTAGTATTTCCAAAAAGGACGTATTTAGATATAAATCTAACAAAATATGTACAAGATCTATAGGAGGAAAACTATAAAACTCTGATGAAAGAGTATCAAAGAAGTAAATAAATGAGGAGATATTCCAGGTTCATGGATTTGAAAACTCAATATTATGAAGACGCCAATTCTTCCCAACTTGATCAGTGCGATCCCAGTCAAAATTCCAGCAAGTTATTTTATGGCTATTGACGAACTGAATCTAAAGCTTATGTGGAGAGACAAAAGACCCAGAATAGCCAGTGGAATGTTGAAGAAGAACAAGTTGGAAGACTGACATCAATACTTATTATAAAGTAACACACCAAGACATTGTGCTTTTTGGTGAAAGGATAGACAGATCAGTAGAACAGAACGGAGAGGCCAGAAAAAGACATAGTCTACTGATCTTTAACAGAGGAGCAAAGGCAATTCAATGTAATAAAGCTAGTATTTTCGACAAGTGGTGCTGGAACAACTGGACTTCCGCATGCAAAAAAAATTAAAAAAAAGAATCTGCAGAGTTCTTATACCCTTTTTAAGAATTACTCAAAATGAATCACAGACCTAAATATAAAATGCAAAGACTATAAAACTCCTAGGAGATAACGTGGGAGAAAATCTAGGTGATCTTGAATATGGCAATGACTTTTTATTTTATTATTATTTTTAAAGATTTTATTTATTTGTGTGACAGAGAGACAGCCAGCGAGAGAGGGAACACAAGCAGAGGGAGTGGGAGAGGAAGAAGCAGGCTCCCAGCCGAGGAGCCCGATGTGGGACTCGATCCCAGAACGCCGGGATCACGCCCTGAGCCGAAGGCAGACGCTTAACGACTGCGCCACCCAGGCGCCCCTGGCAATGACTTTTTAGATAAAACACCAAAGACATGATCCATGAAAGAAATCATTGATAAGATACCTGACATTAAAATTAAAAACTTCTGGGGGCACTGTTCCAAGTGATATAAAAATAAACATACATACTTATACCTATAAACATATAACAAGGGGCTGCAGGGTGGCTCAGTAGGTTAAATGTCCAAATCTTGATTTTGGCTCAGGTCATGGTCTCAGGGTCATAGATCGAGCCCCCCATCGGCCCCGCACTGAGAGGGGAGTCTGCTTGAGATTCTCCTTCTTCCTCTGCCCCCCCCAGCTCTCTCCCTCCCTCTCAAATAGATAAATAAATCTTAAAAAAAATTAAAACTTCTGCGCTGTGAGACAATGTCAAGACAATGAGAAGACAAGTCACAGACCAAGAGAAAAATATTTGCAAGACACGTCTGATAAAGAACTGTTATCCAAAATATCAAAGGACTCTTAAACTCAACAGTAAGAACCTGAACCACCTGTTTAAACAATGAGCCAAAGACCTAAAGAGACATATCACCAAAAAGTACATACAGATGGCAAGTAAGCATATGAAAGGGTGTCTAACATCATGTGTTAATAAGGAGTTGTAAATCAAAATAACAATGACCACTCGCATAGGTCTCAAAACCCCAAACACTGACAACGTAACACCAAAGGCTGGTAACCGTGTGAAGCAACGGGAACTCTTATTTATTGTCGGTGGGAAGGCAAAACAGCGCTTTAGATGACTATATGCTAATATTAAAAGTCATTTGCAATATTTTATTTATTTATTTATTGTTTGTTTATTTATTTATTTAAGATTTTACTTATTTGACAGAGAGAGAGCACAAGCAGGGGGAACTGCAGGCAGAGGGAGAAGCAGGAGCAAGGAGCCCAATGTGGGACTCGATCCCAGGACCAGGATCACGACCCCAGCTGAATGCAGACTGACCCCAGCTAAACCGACTGAGCCACCCAGGTGCCCCAATGTTTGCAATGTTTTAAATGAAAAAAAAATTACAAAGCCATTTCCTGTTAAATGTTCGTTTTTGTTTTTTTTAAGATTTTATTTATTTATTTGACAGAGAGAGAGCAGGGGGAGCAGCAGGCAGAGGGAGAGGGAGAAGCAGGCTTGAGGAGCAGGGAATCCCATTGCGGCTCAATCCCAGTACCCTGGGCTTAAAGACTGAGCCACCCTGCAGCCCCTTGTTATATGTTTATAGATATAAGTACGTGTGTTTATTTTTATATCACTTGGAACAGTGCAGCGAAGAAGATTACACTGTATGTGCTGTATTTAATCCTCTTAATAAAACTATGATGTAAGTATGTTATTACCAGGATAATCCACTTTTTATTAAAATATGCATAGAAATAGGTCTAGAAGAGTAAGAAATGATTCCTGGAGTTGTTGTTGAAGTAATTCCTGAAAGGATATGAAAGGATATCTTTGACCAATTTTTTCTTTTCTGTTATCTGTATTTTATTACTTCTCTAAAGTGAACATGTATTAGTATTTTACCAAGAAAAAAAGCAATTCTGTTTCTTTTGCTCATGTAATTAGTGTTTACAATAGGCGGCTCAAACTATATCTATGGGTGTAGACTGTAAAAGCACATCTTCCTCTATGAAGTCCCCAATCTCTTTACTTTCCCCAAGGGGAGCCGCTGGAAGTTGTTTCTTACGAATCTTTTCAGAGGTTGTCTCTAAATTTATAAGGATATAGGCATATAAGACTCTTTTCCCTTCCACCCCTTCCCCAATAAATGGCAGATCTTATACACAGTTCTTTACTTTGCCTTTTTATTTAATTGCACGTCTTGGAGTTTGTTCTAAATGCGTGCATATAAAGCAGTCGCATTGCTTGTAATAGCTGCAAAATATGTTATTGTTTGGGTGCACCCCGATTTATTTTATGCCTCCCCTAATAATGGGTATTTAGGATGTGTCTAGTCTTTTGCTACCGTAGAGATAGGTGCTACAATAAATATTCTTGTGCACACTTTTTTTTTTTCTGAATATGTACAAGAGTATCTGGGGTATACATTTCTTGAAATGTAAGTGCCAGGTCAAAGGGTTAATGCATTAAAAATTTTTGGTATTTGCTTGGGGGCGCCTGGGTGGCACAGCGGTTAAGCGTCTGCCTTCGGCTCAGGGCGTGATCCCGGAGTTCTGGGATCGAGCCCCACATCAGGCTCCTCCGCTGTGAGCCTGCTTCTTCCTCTCCCACTCCCCCTGCTTGTGTTCCCTCTCTCGCTTGCTGTCTCTATCTCTGTCAAATAAATAAATAAAATCTTTAAAAAAAAAAATTTTGGTATTTGCCAAATAGCCCTGAAAACAGGCTGTGTCAGTTGGTACAACAACAAAGTGGTTGACTAGCTACATACCTAATATGTACCTACAAGGGGTAGCCCGGTACCTGTTCCTTTTTCCTCACCCCATGGGGCGTTCGACTATTATTTAAAAGAGTGACAAAAAGAAATAGATTAAGCAACCATTTTATTTTTATTTTATTTTATTTTTTTGGTTATGAATGCAGTTGATTTTCTTTTCTTTTTTTAATGTTTTTTTATTAAATTATGTTAGTCACCATACAGTACATCCCCAGTTCTTGATGCAATGTTCCATGATTCATTACTTGCATATATAACACCCAGTGCCCCATGCAATACGTGCCCTCCCCACCACCCATCACCGCCCATCCCATTCCCCCTCCCCCCTCCCCTCTGAAGCCGATGACATTTGTGTTGAGATTACCATAAGACATTGGAGTAAAAATATACTGTTTTATTTTGCCTGGACCCAATTGTTTTCAAAACAAACTGACAAATAGTTTTATATATTGTTGAAGGGCTTTACAGAGATTTAACTTAAAGGATTGGGGGGAAGATTGCGTGTTCTGAGTTTCGAAGACACTTGTACACGGAGGCTTGACAGTTAGGGGTCTTCTGTCTATGACTTTTCTGTTTCACCAGCTCTCCCCAGAAACGTCTCTCAATGAAAAGGAAATTAGTGAGACTCACGCTTTCACTGCTTTCTGACCAGTTGATGTGGATTCTTGTAATGGGTTTGGGGTTCTTGCAAGGAACTGCCCTTCATGACAGGAAATGCCCCAATTCCACTAAGCCTGGAAGTCAGGCTTCTGATTATCATTAGCATTAATAATTACTCCATAACGTCATTACAGCCTGTGCATTGATTTAGAAAAAAAAGCAAGCCAATGTAATCTGTTTTGCACAGAAGGAGAGGGAATTCGGAGAGCAGGTGCAATTTGAATCGCATTATTTCATTCGGCTGCTGCTAGAAGAGCATAGATGCTTATTTCTTCCTTTCTTTTTTTCTTTTGAGACAGTTAACTTTATTTTGTGAGATGCGAATGAGACCCACATAACTCATTTAGACCCAGCCCAGCACTCAGATATCTAATTGTTATTTTCTTGGATGTTTATTGGGTTTTGTGGACTTTTTAGAGATGGTTCTATTATGTGTTTGATAAACAGAGAAGACTGTGGGAGAGGAGATAGTGGCCTGCAGCCCTTCCCTTCCGATGGAAGGTGAAATGAGATTCCTGCCCTGGAGGTGAATAAGAGGGGATGCTGCCGACCTCCCTTGTACCCCTTGTACCCCCATCTGGGGGGTTTGCGATCTGCAACTGTAATTGATTCTTCACAACAATTCCTGGAAAGTTTTGGGTCTGTGCCAAGGCTTTTAGAAATTCCCCGGATTCCGAGGATGACAGATTTGAATGGGTCCAGATCCTGCCCCTTCCATGAATACCACCAATCTGAACACCTTGAAAAAGTCACTGGCCCTCTGTCAAGGAAACTGAAATGCAGTCACATGTAGAATAAATTCCCCTGCCTTGTACACCTCTGCGGGGAATAAAGACCTTGTACTGGCATAAATGTTTTGAAAAAATATAAAGCATTCTATACATATGTGGGAACTACTTTTGATAATATTATCCTTTTCTTATACCGATAGCATGGAACCCTGCTGAATAGAGGAAGGACATGGGAGGGCTCTGTCTACCTACACAGCTTCCTACTATAGAGTTTCCTGGGCCCAACAGTCCAGGCAGTGGCTACAGTCACTTCTTCCCAGGCTGTCTGAGTCCTGGAGGAGAAAGTCTGCCATGTTGCTTGTCCCTTCTGGGCAGAACTAACCTAAGGTGAGTCCGAACACTCTCAGACTGCTTGCTCCCGGCACAGGGAGAGAAGCTGTGGAAAAGGCAGGGGCCAAGCCGCTTAGCTGCCACCCAGGATGACAAGGATGGAGGTGGAGCGACTTTTGGAGGTAATGGTGACAGGGCTTCTGATGTGTCAGCCCCTAAGCCTGTGAATTTGGGATTTGGTCTCAGGTAACCTGTTGGATCCATGACCCACCCAAGGACCCTCCATGTAGCCTCTGCATAGGGGCCTCAGGATGACCTGGCTTGGCTTCCTCCAGGCTGACACCGGGGAGGAAGGATCCTTTCCTCCTCTTTAAAGGTGAAACAAACCTGCAGAGACCTCTGTGACCTGTGGGGATCCATTAGCTTTAGAGGAGGGGGTGGTGAGGAGTTCCAAACAGGGCTTACACTCTATGTGTATGCTCCTGTTTGAGGCTTACTACAGTCTGTGATATAAGAACTATTACCCCCACTTAACACATGAGAAAATGGGGGTCGAGAGAGATTAAACTGATCACCTAAGATATTACTTGGCTAAAAAGAGGTGGGAGCAGAATTTGAACCTGTGGATTCTGATTCCAGAGCCCAGGCTCCCAATTGCTCTGCAGCCTCTCCTTCCCACATGCTTAACGATTCTCTGGATACTCTGATTGAATATGTCTGGTCCAGAGCAGATGTTCAACGAATTTGCGAACATGGTAATGAAAGTCAGATAGAAAATGAACAGGTAAATATGGGTAACGCAGAAGCTTCTTGTGGCCGTGACTTACGCGTTCACAAAGCCCAGGGGCACAGACTCATTTCTCATGCAGTTAGTGGGGTTGATGGAATGTGGGCCCTTTCAGATCCTGCACATGGAACCTTCTGCCACCCTCCATACTTCCTCTTTCTTTCCCTATCCATGGGGCTCCCCATCCACTAGAATTGGAGGGCACAGGGCAGGGAAGAACCACAAAAGGGAAGGAGCTTGGGTAGAGGAGAGCCGTCCAGGAGAGTGGCCTGATTGGGAGCACGGATTAGACTTTTATCGGAGCAAGAATACTATTTTTGTGTGTGTTAAGTTATTGAACTCTTGAGGGCTGTTACAGCAGTTAGACATAACTACTACACTTCTTCGAGAAAGGCTTTTTAGGCTGTTTTTTGTTTCTTTAGGAAACTTCATCTATGACCTTCCGTTTAACTTGCAGTGCATACGTGTGTGTGTGTGTGTGTGTGTGTGTTGTGAATGTGTCAACTTTGAATACACAAAGCTTACTTACCTCTACTCTGTTCCCAAGTTTGAAATCCTTGAGTCCCTATCTCTTCCTTTCTCCCATGACTTGCAAGACAGATTTCTTTAACAGATATCCAGAACTAAATACTATAGCAGTTTATATAATTGCCTTTGGAACGAACTTTTTTTCAGCTAACTGTGAAGCTGTTTCCTCCATTTACTTTCATGGAAGCTCTTAGCGTGAAGCTACGTGAAACTGAAATCTCTGGCCAGTGTAGCAGGGAAGTGTGCTTGTATTTAAAAGGAAACCTTTCAGGTAATGCCTTTACAGAAGACTTTGAGGTGCAAAGGATGGTTGATGGCATGACTGCTGCAAGCAATGAGGCTGTGTCTGGTTGAGGTGGGGACGTTCAGGGTATCACACCTAAGAATCTTCAGAGCCAGAAAAGATGGGAGGATGGAATGACTGGAGAGGCAGATGAAGGCAGAGTTTTTCTGATGCCTGGAAAGGAGATGAAGGAAATCATGGCCATTTTAGACTCATTACAACTGGTGCAGCAAATGGGAGAAGCCATTGTAATGTTTGAACTGATGGATCCCTTATTGGCTTGCTCAAATGAATTCAGACTTCCCTCATCAGCTAAACCATAAGAGTGCCTTAGTCCGCTGCTGGTAGATGGAGAGGTTGGCTTTGTTAACTCCAACTGACAGACAAGGAAACTGACGGAACCGAAGTGACTTGCTCAAGGTCACTTCTCTAGTAAGTGGCAGAGCTTGGAGTTGGCCCCATGTCTGTCTACTGCCAAAGCCAGGATTTGGGGTTGTGTTTCATTGCCTCGCCTTGTTAACTAACATGTACTTGTCTGCTGTGATTGTTCTAGAAAAATCTTCTCACACACAATGTCACCTGGAGTTTCCCCACAAGTCTTCCTTACGTTTTTATCTGTTGTGACTTCATGTTCTTCTCACCCATCACCAAGATGAAGGGATAAGGCTGTCCTTCTGTTTGGTGCATACGCCTCAGGCTGTGCAGCTCTCAACCCTGGCTGCCCATGAAAATCTCCTCTAGAGATTCTGACAAGGGCGGATGAGGCCTGGGCATTGGTATTTTTCAGAAGTCCCAGGGGTTTTTAATGTGTAGTCGGGAATGAGAACGCCTGTTTTAACGGCAGCCCAGGACAGAGGTGGGGTGAAGACGAAGAAGCAATTCGCATATTTAAGTATAACGAAATACATTTTCTCCCAGAATATATGGTGGTTAGCTGGCTAGAAATCCAATTTAAGCTAGTTCAAACAAAAGTAGGGGATGGCTGATCTCACAGAACTGAAGGGCCTCAAGGGCCTCAAGGGCCCTTCCAGGGTCATCTGGCTCTCTCTGCCTCCCTGTCTGTCTCCCCTCTGCTTTCCCCTCTGTGCTGGCTTCATACTGAGTACTGGCATCCCTGTGTGTCATCAAACATGGCTGCTTTAGCACTCTGCTCACATCCTTCCAGTTTGGCAACCTTGCAGGGAAAGGGACTGCTCTTTTCAAATGTTTGTGTATTAATCCAGGAAAGGGCTTGTGTCACAAATCCACCCTGGGCCCACTCTATCCTTGTCGCTAGGTGGTTGTGGGGCAGTGGGACTGCAATCCCCCAGGATCCCATCTCAACACAACAGATGCGTCCCTGGAGGCTTAGACTGAGTGTGGTAGCTTGTTAGGGCAGAAACGGAAGAAAGAACATTCTGAGCAAGAGGGAAGAGCTTGTAAAAGGTGCAGGGATGTTGAAGACTGTGACACGCCTAGGACATGGCAAAATGTCTGGGTGGCTGGAGTTTGGCATTAATGGGGCCGTGGCGAGAATGGGGGTGGAGATATGGCAGCAGGGACTGGTGGTGAAGGACCTTGATGGACACGCTAAGGACCCTGGATGGCATCTGGTAGGTTGGGGGCATTACAGGGTGTTAAGCAGGAGGGTGATTTGATAAATATTTTCCCTTAATTTTATCCCTTAATTATTTTGGGGTGCGGAGGGGGGAGACTGTGCTCAGTCCGGACTACTGGGCTCTGTCTGACCTGTTGAAATAACTCACCAAGAAAACCCAAGTATGTCACTCCTTATATATATGTTTTGAAAGATGTATTTATGCCCTTGAGAAAGAGAGAGGGAGCATGAGGTGGGGGCGACAGAGGGAGAAGGAGAGACAGTGTGGAGCACTCTGTGCTGAGCATGGAGCCCCATGTGGGGCTGGATCCCAGGACCCTGAGATCATGACCTGAGCTGAAACCCAGAGTCAGATGATGAACTGATGGCACCACCCAGGTGCCCCTGTCGCTTTATATTGATGAAGCAATTGGTTGTCTTCAAACATATCCACATTCCATACGGAGTTTGAGGTGAGTGGGGAGGATATTGTCCTCCCCAGCTTGTACATTCTGGCCATGGAGCCTTTGTCACTCTATGTGTTGTGAATATATGACTCCACTCTGACTCTGGCCTTTATGCATTCCTAATGGTCTCTTTTGATAAACAGAAGTTATTTTTAATATGGACCACTTTCTCAAATTTGTCTTTTATGGTTAGTGTTGTTTGTGCCTTGTTTAGGTATTTTGCTTGCCTCAAGGTCATAAAGAGGTGATTTTCTTTTGAATTGGAAACCCAGGAAAGGCCTTCTGAGTAAGGGCCACTTAAGAGGACCGCTCAAGGATGCCGAAGAGAGGGCCAGGGGCTCAGGTGCTTATCCCCAGCTGTGCTCTGCCTTCTCCTCTAGTTGGATCCCTGCCTTTGGACCTGCAGATCCCTCAGTCCCTCAGGTTAGCCTAGAGCAGAGAGGGCAGAGGAGGGCAGTGTGGCAGCAACATTGTTGTCCTCTGCATTCAGGGATTACGCATCAGGCAGGAACGATGTCAAATGCAGGTGAAGAATTGCCTTAAGGTTGACAGAGGTGGAGACAGAGAGCTGAAGTAATGCTTTCAGGACCACTTTTGGCCTCCTGGGCCAGTTTGGAAGGAGGCCACACCTTCAAGGCACCAAAGACAAAGGACAGATCCCCTCCTCCTGCCCAATTTCCCAGCAAGTTTGGTTTGATTTAAGAGTCTTTTGCGTGAGGTAGAAATCAATAACAACAGACCTGGCAAGCGTCTCCTGGCAGAGTCTGTGAGCACATTCCATCAGGAATGAATCAGGAGAGGACCTTGGGCCACATCGTCAAAGCTGCCCTTTTAATTTTTCTGGCACTAGGCTAATTTGGGTTTATTCGTCAGTGGTTGACAAGGAGACAGAATGAGTGTGAAGTGACAGTGCTTGTCGTGAGAAACAGCAGTAGTCCTCAGGGCTGCCTGTGTTTTGGGGTCAGTCCTAGGTCAAGGGGAAGCTGAGTCGTGAATTCGATTGCTGTCTACTTCAGTTGACAGGATTTGGGGTAATGGATAGCTAAGACTGCAGGCTCTAGAGCCAAGACTGCCACGTTTGAATTCTGGCTCTGTCACTTACATACTCTGGGTCGGTGGGCAAGTGACGACACTCTGTGCCTCAGTTTCCTTATCTGCAATATGAGAATAGGACAGTGGTGTACTGAGTGGATTCACTGAGTTAACGCCGGTAAGATACCTGCAATGGCATCGGCACAGAGTCAGCAAATGTTATTCACTACTATTTTTTGTGTAGTCACAAGACTCCTAGGTTCCTAAAAGCTTCCTCAAACTTCTGTAACAACCATGGAAGATTATCAGAAGACTTCAGGTACCCAAAAGCACATTTGCCTGAAACATTCAGATAAAGGAGGCATTTTATTTTATTTTATTTTATTTTATTTTATTTTATTTATTTTATTTTATTTTTTAAAAAGATTTTATTTATTTAGAAAGAGAAGAGTGTGAGCAGGGGGAAGGCCAGAGGGAGAGAGAGAGAATCTCAAACAGACTCTCTGCTGAGCATGGAGCCTGATTTCATGACCCTGAGGTCATGACCTGAGCCAAATTCAAGAGTTGGACACTTAACCAACTGAGCCACCCAGGCACCCTTATAAACTACCTTTCGAATGGTCTGGGTAATTGCTTCACTTCCGTGCTCTCTGCTGGCTGGAACATGGCATATGAGCTGGAAACCACTGGATATTTGGAGCGAGAACAGTTAGCTTTTGGAAAACCCAACTTCCTTACAATTGGCTGCTTAGAAATCATACTCTTGAGAAGAATCCCTATTCGGTTTAGATTGCAAAACGGGCATTTATGCTTCTACAGAAAATCTGCCCCTGATGGTCTGAATTCCAACATCCCCTTGCCTTTTTAATATAACTTAATATAACTGTGGAAAATATATCAACTCTATAATAAACTTAAAGGTGATTTACTTTAATTAATCTGTATTAAAGTTAGTATATAACCTATTTATAAGTGCATAAACATGTATTTCTTGGTATCACATCCCAGGGTCTATAAGACTCCTATTTTCACTCAATTGTGTAAATGATCAAGCATGAATAAATGAGCAAAGAGTTCTCTAGCAACATGCCCGAGTCAACAACCACACAGAATGTTCTAGAAGGCAAAGACTGAGACTTTATTACTGGCATACTTATAATTTGAAATTTATTCCTTTATGTCCTGAAAATGTCGCAGTTTCTTAGAGTCCCTTGGGGTTAGTCATAGTCAATTGTTTACACAGGAGGAGCAAAGCAGAGGGCACCAACTTCAGTCTCATATCTGTCATTTATTAGTTGTGTAACTTTGTTACTTGAACCATCCAAACCTCAATTTTCTCATTTTCTAAAATGAGATTAATAATGCCTCGTCTGGTAGGGTCTGTGGCTATCTGTATAAAGCACCTGCCCAGTGTCTTGCATGTAGTAGTTACTTAATAAATACTAGTTTACTTCTTTCTATGGTAGGAAGAATAATGCCTCTCCGTCCCCTGCAGTGGCCTAACCTAATCCCCAGAACCTGTGAATATGATGCATTATAGGGTAAAAAGGACTTTGCACATGTGAGTAGGTTTAGGACCTTGAGATGGGAAGATTATCTTGGATTTTCTAGGTGGGCCTAAGGTAATCACATGAGTCCCGTTAAGAGGGAGATGGAAGGGGAAAAAATCAGAGGGAAAGTGATGTAATACGAAAACAGAACAAGATTTTTTTGATTTTATTTTTATTATTTGAGAGAGAGAGAAAGAGAGAGAGAGAGAGAGAGAGAGCACAAGAGCAGAGTGAGGGGCAGAGGGAGAAGCAGACTCCCTGCTGAGCAGGGAGCCCGATGTGGGGTTTTATTCCAGGACTCCGGGATCATGACCTGAACTGAAGGGAGATGCTTAACCAACTGAGCCACCCAGGTGCCCCCTTTTTAAAATTTTTATTTTATTTTTATTATTTGAGAGAAAGAGAGAGGAAAATAGAGTAAGATTTGAAGATACTATGTTGCTGGCCTTGATGATGAAGGAAGGGACCACAAGCTAAGAAATGCAGGTAGCCTCTAGAAAGTGGAAAAAGTGAAAATGGATTTTTCCCTAGAAAAATTCCCTGTGACCCCGGGAATCCTGAAACCACACTGTCCCACCTAGGATTCTGCCCTGCTTTGCCATCTAAGTTCCTTTCAGGCAGGGACATCCTCATGGCAGTGGAATTGCAGCAGTTCTTTTCTTAGATCTCAGTTTGAATTCTCAGGTGTTCAGAACGATTTGATAGATATCTAGCTGAATTCAAGGGACCAGATGAAATGAAGGACCCCTACTCTTCCGCCTTCTTTCCTCCCCCCTACATTTTTTAATTGTTTAATTACATTTTAGTTCAAGTAATATTTAGTTGATACCTTGAATTTTTTTAGTTTTCAATTTAATTTACTTTGATTTAATTTATTTAATTCCAGTTAGTTAACAGTTATATTAGTTTCAGGTGTGCAATATAGTGGTTCAACAATTCCATATATTACTCAGTGCTCAGCAAGATAAGCGGACATTAATCCCCATCATGTATTTCATCCATCACCCCACTCACCTCCCCTCTGGTAACCATCAATTTATTCTCTATAGTTAAGAGTCTAGGGGCGCCTGGGTGGCTCAGTCGTTAAGCATCTGCCTTCGGCTCAGGGCATGATCCCGGAGTCCTGGGGTCGAGCCCCACATCGGGCTCCTCCGCTATGAGCCTGCTTCTTCCTCTCCTACTCCCCCTGCCTGTGTTCCCTCTCTCGCTGGCTGTCTCTCTCTGTCAAATATATAAATAAAAAATCTTAAAAAAAAAGAGTCTATTTTTTGCTTTGTCTCTTTTTTCCCCTTTGTTCATTTGTTTTGTTTTTTAAATTGCACATATGAGGGAAATCATATGGTATTTGCCTTTCTCTGACTTCTTTCACTTAGCATTATACTCTCTAGGTCCATTCATGACCTTTACGGTTGGATTATATAAAAAAGAATAAAATCATACCATATGCAAGGACATGAATGGACCTAGAGAGTATAATGCTAAGTGAAAGAAGTCAGAGAAAGGCAAATACCATATGATTTCCCTCATATATATATTCCATCCTCATGGAATAGAATAATGGAATAGATATGCAATATAATATGGAATATATATATGTATGAAATGTATGGAATGGAATTATATATGTGTGTTTATATATGTATATATATAATAATGGACTATATATGGTATATAATATATATAATAATGGAATATATATATATAAAATGTATGGAATGGAATTTTATATATATCTAATATGTATATACCACATCATTTTTATCCATTCATCAGTGCACACTTGAGCTGTTTCCATATCTTGGCTAATCTTGGCTATTGTAAATAATGCTGCTGTAAATATAGGGGTTCATGTATCCCTTTGAATTAGTAATTTTTTACTCTTTGCGTAAATATCCTGTAGTGTGATTGCTACATTGTTGGGTAATTCTTTTTTTTAGCTTTTTAGGAGCCTCCATACTGTTTTTCACAATGGCTGCACCAGTTTGCATTCCCACCAACAGTGCAAGAGTGTTGCCCTTTCTCCACACTCTTGTCAACACCTGTTTTTTCTCGTGTTGTTGATTTTAGCCATTCTGATAGGTGCGAAGTGATATCTCATTATAGTTTTGCTTTGCATTTCCCTGATGATGAGTGATGTTCACCATCATCTTTTCATGTGTCTGTTGGCCATCTGGATGTTTACTTTGGAGAAAGGTTTGTTCATGTCTTCTGCCCATTTCTTAATTGGATTATTTGTGTTTTTCTATTGAGTTTGTATCAGTTCTTTATATATTTTGGATACTAACCCTTTATTGGATATGGCATTTGCAAGTATCTTCTCCCATTCGGTAGGTTGCCTTTTAGTTTTGTTGATTGTTTCCTTCACTGTGCAGAAGGTTTTTATTTCAATATAGTCCCAATAGTTTATTTTTGGTTTTGCCTCAGTACACATTTCCAGAAAAATGTTGCTGCAGCCGATGTCAAAGAATTCTGTATTCTCTTCTTGGGTTTTTATGGTTTCAGGTCTCACATTTAGGTCCTTAATCCATTTTGAGTTTATTTTGTGTATGCTGTAAGAAAGTGGTCCAGTTTCCTTCAGGACCACTTGCATGTAGCTGTCCAGTTTCCCCAACACCATTTGTTGAAGGAACTGTCTTTTTCCCATTGCATATTCTTGCCTTCTTATGAACATTAGTTGACCATATAATAGTGGGTTTATTTCTGGGCCTATTTTGTTCCATTGATCTAGGTATCTATTCTTGTGCCAGTACCATACTATTTTGACTACTATAGCTTTGAAGTACAGCTTGAAATCTGAAATTGTGACACCCTCCACTTTAGTTTTCTTTTTCCAGATTGCTTTAATTACTTGGAGTCTTTTGTGGTTCCGTACAAATTGTAGAATTGTTTGTTCTGGTTCTATGAAAAAAGCTGTTGGTATTTTTTATAGGGATTGCACGAAATCTGTAGATTTCTTTGGGTAGTATGGACATTATAAAAATATTTGTTATTTCAATCCATAAACATGGAACATCTTTCCATTTGCCTGTGTCATCTTCAATTTTTTTCATCAATAGTTTTCAGAGTATAGGTCTTTCACCTCTTTGGTTAGGTTCATTCCTAGGTATTTTAATATTTTTAATGCAATTGTAAATGGAATTGTTCTCTTAATTTTTCTTTCTACTGCTTCATTATTAGCATATAGAAATGCAGTGGGCTTCTGTACATTGATTTTGTATCCTGCAATTTCACAGAATTCATTGATCAGTTCTAGTATCTTTTGGTGGAGTCTTTAGAGTTTACTCTATATAGTATCATGTCATCTGCAAATAGTGAAAGTTTTACTTCTTCCTTACCAATCTGGATGTCTTTGATTCCTTTTTGTGGTCTGATTCTGTGGTTAGGACTGATTGCTGTGACCAGTACTATGTTGAATACAAGTGCTGAGAGTGGACATCCTTGTCTTGTTCTGGACCATAGGAGAAAAGCTCTTTGTTTTTCAACATTGAGTATGATGTTGGCTGTGGGTTTTTTCATAGAAGGCCTGTATTATGTTGAGATTTGTTCTCCCTAAACTTACTTTGTTAAGGGTTTTTATCACGAATATTTCATACTTTGTCAAATGCTTTTTCTGCATCTATTGACATGTTGCATGCCTACATTTTTAAAGGAGAGAGAGAGAAAGGAATGGAGAGAAGTTGAAAATTAAAGGAATAGTTGTTATGTTTTTTTAGGCAAACTCTCACAAAACTAGATTAGGAATGGCAATAGTAAAAACAGTTAAACAATAGAATTCAAGGTGAAAAGCATCAAATAAGAAAGAGACAGATATTTTATATTATAAAAACTACAACTCCCAAAGAAAATATAATAGTTGTAAACCTTTATGACCAGACCAGCATAAACATTGATATTTAAAAAGCTAAGATTCTTGAAAATACGAGAGAAATTGACAAACCACAATCTTTTAAAAAACTTTTTATTTAAATTCAATTAGTTAACATATAGTGTATCATTAGTTTCAAATGTAGAGTTCAGTTATTCATCCATTGCATATAACATACAGTGCTCATTACATCACCACCACAGTCTTGGTGAGAGATTTTTAAAAACTTTTCTAAGAAATTAAGATACTAAATAGATAAAAAAATAAAAATAAAAAGATTGGGTCATGCAGTATTTAAATAAGACAATTACTTAAATATCTATCTTGTACTTTTGATATGAATTGTCCGTGACTAATTCAATTAACTATACAGCTGTATTGTTAATATGAATTGCCCCAGTAAAGAGACTGCACTTTATTTTCACATACCTGCGGAACATTTATTTTAACTGATTTTATATTAGGCCAAAGGAAATAAATCTCCAGTTTTCAAAAAGCAAGAATCATACGGATCACATTCCCTGAAATGACTTAGTAAAACTAGATATCACAAACACCTCATTTGGAAACTAAAACCTTTCTAAATGAAGCTTGGTCAAAAATGAGTTTCAAAATTGACATTACAAACTAATTAGAAATAAATGAAAATGAGAATGTTAAAGATAGAAATCTAGAAAATATGGCCAAAGCCATATTCAATGACAGTGTTAGTTGTAATTGCACTTATTAGAACACAAGGAAAAACAAAAATAGAGTAAGGATTCAACTCAAGGGGTAAATAGACCTGAAGAAAGACGAACTAGCAAATTAATAAAAATAAAAGCAGAAATTAATGCAGCAGAAATCAGAAAATTATTTTGAAGAGTAATAATTCATAACCAAGTGTGTTTTGTAGTAGGAACGCAAGAATATGGCAACATTAGGAAATTAATTGATGTAATACACTACATTTAAAAGAAGAAGACATGTGATCACCTCAAGAGAAGCACTCCAATTTCTTACTTTAAATATTTTATTATCTAGGAAAATATTTAAATTTCCTTAACTTGATAAGGGGTAGCTTCCAAAACCTACATTAAATAACATCCTTAGCGTGGAAAGATTCGTGGAAGCAATATAGAAATATCCCCTTTAAGCCAGACACAAGATGACTACTGTCTTGACCCTCTAACATTATCTTGAAAAACACAAGAAAATGAAATCAAGAAAAGAGTATTAATATTTGAAAGGAAGAAATAAAACTTTTTAATTCATTCGTGACACTATCGCGTATACACAAAATCAGAATACTCAGCTAAAGGTTTTAGATCTGTAAGAGTTCAGTAAAAGTGGCAGAATAAAAGGACAATATTGCACACCCATCAATTTCCTGTACACCAACAATAACCAAATAGAAAAAGATGCGTTTTGGTAAAAGTTTGTGATTTTCAAGGAATTGGTCTGTTTCTTCTAATTTGAAGTTAGGAGTGTAACTTTGTGAAGTGAAGATATGAGTGTAATTCATTATCCCTTCAATGACTGAAAGATCTGTGAAGATATTTCCTGTTTCATTTCTGATATTGGTGACTTGTGTCTTTTTCTATCTTGATCAGTCTTGCTAAAGATTGGTCTATTTTACTGATTTTTTTTTTTAAGAATCAGCTTTTTGTCTCATTGTTTCCTCTATTGTTTATTTTTAATTCTTTTAGTTTCTGCTCTTATCTTTACTATTTTTTTCTGCCTGTTTTGGATTTACTTTGCTCTTCTTTTTCTAGATTCTTGAAGTAGAAACTTGGGATGCCTCTAAAAAATCTGATTGCAGTTCTCATTTAGGTGTTGTGGACACCTCCTGGGTGTGAACACCTGGGAGAGGTCTGCCCTGGGGCTATGAAAGTGACATTTGTCAGCATATATGATATTGAAAGCTGTGGGATTAAATGAGACGATGGAATGCAATTGTGTAGATAGGATCCAGAATAAAGCTGAACTACTTTAGATCTGGAGAAGTAGAAGATCCAGCAAGGGAGACTGAGAAGAATGGACTAGGGTAGGAGTAGAATCAGCTAAGAATGGTGTCGGGGAGTAGAGCTTTCCAAGAATGAAAAAGTGGCCTACTGTTTAATGTTGCTGAAAGATCAAACAAGGTGAAGTCTGAAATGTGTGCACTGGAGGCAGCGACGTGAAAGTAATTGGGGACCTTGGCAACTGTAGTGTTGCAGAGAGAAGCTAGATTGAAAAGTGGGGAGTGGGGAGTGGGGGTGGGAAAGTGGTGCTCAGCGGGGAAAGGCATCCATTTTTAAAGAAAAAAAATCTCTCATATGGATAACATGATAGATTTGAAGTGTTTAAGAGTGTCTGACTCATAATAGGGGCTTGCAAACACTTCCCTTACACTTACTTCCTCACCTTTTAATCTTTGACTAGAAATGTTGTGGCTGTTTCTCTTTTTAAGAGTGGATCAGGATACCAGCACGGCTTCTTAACATTATTTCGGTTAGAAAAGTAGACATGATTTATTCCCTTTGAATGGAACTCCTTTCCTAGGATGAGGGGCAGCAAATATGGTGGTTAAGTCAGTTTGTCATAAATTAAATCCTAATTCCACCCCCTCTGAGCTACGTGGCCAAGTGAATTCTGCATAAACTCTGGAGCCTCAGTTTCCCCCTTATTAATCATTAACTAGAATATTACCTGACCCATCAATACACATAATAAGCACTTGGCACCTGTATTAACTATCACTTTAGTTCAAGAATTTCCCTAGGCTTTTTTCTTTAAAGAAGTTTCCTTATATAAGAAAATAAAAGAGATCACACCCCCTGGCAGAATGTGGATACTCTCAGTTTGTGACACCCGGGCTGGGAGCTTGTTTGCATGGCCGGGTCAGTCATGGGGATTAAAAATGTCAGGACTGCTTTGCCTACAAAACACCAGAGATGCCTCATTTGTAGAGCCCAGCTACCTGGAGTACCCGCAGTTCTTCCCTAGCTTTCCTTCTTTCCCAAGAATCCCAGGAGATCCAGGGTTAAGCCCTTAGCTAACAAGAAGAAGACATTCTGACTTTTTAGGTTATTTTCTCTCCCCAGTACCCAGCACGTGGTAAAGAATCATAATGATTGCTGCTTAGATGAATGGGCTCACCAGGGGAAGAGCACCAAGCACCTAAGTCCTCGCACCACCTGCCAGGCCCAGCGTCATCGTGATTAACACAGCAATCTTCAGCCAGGGAGCCAGGCTGCTCTGCCTACCAGACACCATGACTGGGTGACTTACGGCTTTATATTTTTAAATTGGCCTCTCCAGCACCGTCTGATAAATCAACACACAAGTCATTAAATGGTTCATTATCCCAGTAATATGATTCATTCTTTGTGCCAAGAAATGCAAGAGATGTCAGGAAACTTAGAAATAGCCCATTTGAAGCCATGCGTGTCCATCCACAAAACAGATTAACTGGATGAGAGAAAGCAGTTGGACACAGAGGTCAAAGAGAAGGCTTGGCAGGTGGTGATCTTCCCTCCAGCAGTCCTTGACCTCCTGTTGGAAAGCGTAAGTCAGATTCTCACTAGAGAGCTTGCGTGCTTCACCATACTTCTCTCTCTCGCATGCTCAGAAGGCAGTTAGGCTGATTGCAGGAGTCTGGTATAGAATTAACAACCGAACACTTTCAGCTAGATCACTTCTATAGGAAGAGTGTCAAGCCCAGGCGCTATGGAAGAAAGAACTGTCCTAGTCCTACCACAACATACGGAATTCTGGGTCTACCACTTGAAATCACTCTGGTTTCATCTTCTGTCATAAAAGAGTGATTCTCCATGATTTCCAACTTCTTTCTGATACTAAGATCCTATGAATCTGCGTTGGAGAAGGAGAGAGGGAGATTTCAGAGCTTGGCTAGAGTTGAGGATCAAATACATCTGGTGTGTGAAATTGACAAGAGACCCCTCCCACCAAAATCGACACTCACCATTTTGCTTGAAGGTCAGTGTCTTCCCTGCCTAGTTTATGCTCATTGCTTCAATGACAATTCTTTTTATGAAAAGAAATTAAAAATCCAAATAACACTGGCTTAAGCAATAAAGACATTCCTTCATGTATTGAGCAACTTCTCAATGTCTATTTTGGCTCAACTGTAACCCTGGGAGCTATAAAAAAAATCTACACTCAGAGAACTTAATTCTAGTTGGGTAAATAAACAATAAACAAAAAATGTAAATATATAAAACAATGTCAGGTAACGATAAGTACAATGAAGACAAAACAGGGTAAGTGCACAGAAATGCTTTTTTAGGCAAGATGGTAACAGATGGTCTCTTAAAGGAAGTTAATAGCTGACATTCTTTTGGTAAAGAGGAGCATAACAAAGACTATGGGACCATCAGAGATCACCTTTCAGGAAGCATTGCTACAAACTAGGTGTCAGTGTGCTGAAGCAGAATGGAGAGGACCTGAGTTAGGCTTCTGTGAAGGATGAAAGGTCTCAGCACAGCCTGACCTGTGGAGGAACCCAGAAGGCAGCTGAGAGTTGGCTAGGAAGTTTAAAAGAGCTGTCATGATAGGGCCAAATGTCCTTGTAGCCAAGAGCCCAGCACCTGCCAAGGACTCATGGTGAATCCCCATGCAGAATTCCTTGGCCTCCATCTGCTCAGCTCCCTCCTTTTTCCCTCACAGATTTCAGCCACTCCAATTGTCCATAACTCTGATCTCTGCATCCTCAGCTAAGTGGAATCACTGCTTTTACTTGAGTCCATCTAGCTGCATTGCAGCAAGCAAGCAACCTCAGAAAGAATGCTGGGGTACTCTTTGGACTCAGCTTGTGAGTTTCCCTTCTCTCAATGACCACAGTTCTGCACTGTATGTTGTTCAGAGTCTTAAAACAGTTGCTCCTTATATTTTGTCCGGCTTTATAATAGTTTTGGCAGGAGAGCAAGACGAATACTAGTCTGCCACGGTCAGAAATGGAGGTCCTTTGTGTGCCTTAACTCTTGACACTTACTGGCAGCTGGCTATGCTAATTAGACATCCAGCAATGGGAAGGGGAGCCCAGTTTCATGCGTTCCAACCAGACTTAGGGAAAGGATAAAGTTTTATTTGAATTTCATGTTAAAAGTAACATTTTGACTATTTAAAAACTCCAATAAAAATATAATTAATAAAAACCACTTTAAACTTCTGGACTAGAACATTTATTACCATCAATGTGATACTGGGTATATTAATCAATGTTCTCTAGAGAAACGGAACAAATAGGATGTATATTTTTTACTTATATATTATACTAATTATAATATATATTATATTAATATATTATGACTTATTGTAAGAAATTGGCTCACACAATTATGGAGGCTGAGAATTTCCATTATCTGCCATCTCAAAGCTGGAGACCCAGGAAAGCTGGTGGTATAATTCAATCTGAGTCCAAAGCCCCAAGAAACAGGGGAACCAGTGATGTAGATTCCAGTTCAGGTCTAAAGGCGTAAGAACCAGGAGTGCTGAGGAGTGGAGAAGATCAATGTTCCAGCTCAAGCCATCAGGCAGAAAGGGCCAAATCCATCCTTTCTCCACCCTTTTGTTCTATTTAGGTCCTCAACAAATTGGATGATGCCCACCCACATTGGGAGGTGTAACCTGCTTTCTGAGTCCACCAATTCAAATGGTAGTTTCATCTGGAAACATACATGCACACTCAGAAATAATATTTAGCCAAATATCTAGGAATTTCATGAGCCAGTCAAGTCGACATATAAAATTAACAATCATATTTGGTTAATTCTTTTTTATGTAAAAGCTGGAATAAAGGTTATCATCTCATTTATGTCTTATTTAAGGGAATCTTTATCCCAGGAATACAACAGGCTTTAAATCAGAAAATCTACTAACAATAACTCACCACATTAACAAATCAGAAAATTGTATGGTTATCTCAACAGGTGAGGAAAAAGCATTCAGTAGAATTCATCTTGTATACATGACAACACTCCATACCGTTTTCCATAGTGACTACACCAATTTACATTCCCACCAACAGCTTGCAAAGTGTTCCATTTTCTCTACATTCTCTCCAACACTTTTTGTTTCTTGTATTTTTGATGGCAGCCAGTCTGAATGGTGTGAGGTGTTATGTGAAATCATATATCCAATATGGGGTTAATGTCCAAAATATATAGAAAGAATTTACACAATTTAGGAACAAAAAACAAGCAACCCGATTGAAAAATGGGCAAAGGACCTGCATAGACATTTCCCAAAGAAGACATACAGATGGCTAATAGGCACATGAAAAGGTATTAAATATCACTAATTATTAGGGAAATTAAAATCAAAACCACTAGATAGATAGATGACATCAATATATCATGTCATCTGGAAATGATGACTGTTTTACTTCTTCCTTTCTGATTTGGATGCCTTTTATTTCTTTTTCTTGACTAATTGCTGTGACCAGAATTTCCAATATTATATTGAATAAAAGTGGTAATAGTGACCATTCTTGTTTCATTACCTATTCTAAAGGAAAAGATTTCAACTTTTCACCATTGTGATGCTATCTGTGGGTTTGTCATATATAGCTTTTATTATGTTATGTTCCCTCTGTACTCACTTTGCTAAGAGGTTTTATCATAAATGGATGCTGAATTTTTTCAAATGCTTTTTCTGAATCTATTAAGAAGATCATATGTTTTTTATTCTTCATTTATAAAAAAAGATTGTATTCATTTATTTGAGAGAGAGCAGAGAGAGAGAGAGAGCATGAGTAGGGGTGAAGGGGCAGAGGGAGAAGAAGCAGGCTTCCCACTTGTCAGGGAGCCCAAAGGGGGCTCATTCCCAGGACCCTGGAATCATGACCTGAGCTGAAGGCAGATGCTTAACCAACTGAGCCACCCAGGTGCCCCTAAATAAATAAAATCTTTAAAAAAAAAAGTCTATTTGTCTGATATGAGTATAGCTACACAAACTATCTTATTTCTGTTTGTTTGTAATATCTATCTCCATCGCTTTACTTTCAGTCTATGTGTATCCTTACTTCAGAAGTGTCTCTTGTAGGCAACATATAGACTGGTCTTGTTATTTTTTTTTTAAAGATTTTATTTATTTATTCGACAGAGATAGAGACAGCCAATGAGAGAGGGAACACAAGCAGGGGGAGTGGGAGAGGAAGAAGCAGGCTCATAGCGGAGGAGCCTGATGTGGGGCTCGATCCCATAACGCTGGGATCATGCCCTGAGCCGAAGGCAGACGCTTAACTGCTGTGCCACCCAGGCGCCCCTGGTCTTGTTATTTTTATCCACTCAGTCACTCTGTCTTTTGACTGGAGAGTTTAGTTCATTCACATTTAAAGTATTTATTGATAAATATGTACTTATTGCCATTTTGTTAATTGTTTTCTGGCTTTGTTTGTTTGTTTGTTTCTTTCTTTCTCTTCCTTTCTTCTCATCTTTTCTCTTGTGGTTTGATGGCTTTCTTTAGAGTTCTGTTTATATTTCTTTCTCATTTTCTTCTGTGTATTTCTATGAGTTTTTGTTCTGTGGCTACTGTGAGATTCACATATAGTACCCTATGTATATATAACAATCTGTTTTAAGCTAATAACAACTTCATTTAAACATATACTGAAACCTTACTTTTTACTCCTCCTCCCTATGTTTTGTGTCTTTGATGTCATAGTTTAACATCTTCTTATTTTATGTGTCCCTTAATTAATTACTATAGTTTTAATTAACTTTACTACTTTTGTCTTTTAACTTTTATACTTGCTTTTAGGTGATTGATCCACTACCTTTACTCTTTTCCAGTGATTTTTTTTATTTTTGCGATTTTTTGTTATTAATTAGTGCCATTCTTTTCAGCTTAAAGATGGCCCTTTGATGTATTCATAGGACCACCTTAGTGGTTATGAACTCCCTCAGCTTTTGCTTATCAAGAAAGCTTTTATCTCTCCTTCACTTGTGAGGTAGAGAATTCCTGTTTGGAAGTATTTTCCTCTCAACATTTTGACTATGTCATGCCACACTCATCTGGCCTGTAGTTTGTTTCGTTCTGTTTTGTTTTTAAGATTTTGTTTACGGGAAAGTCCAAGATGGTTGAGGAGTAGGAGACCTTAGGTTTGTCTGGTCCCAGGAATTCAGCTAGATAGCTATCAAATCATTCTGAGCACCTGCAAACTCAACCGTAGATCTAAGAAAAGAATAGCGGCAACTCTGCAACTAGAAGAGCGACCACGTTCTACAAGATAGGAGGTGTGAAGAAGTGAATCTGAGGCAATGTATGGGAAGCTAAACTGCTGGGGGAGGGAGTCTCTGTCAGCTGGCTACCAGAAAGTGCTATAGCAGCAGAGCACAAAATCAGAACTTCTAGAAGTCTGCTTCAGTGAGGGACATCCTTGCCTGAAAGGAGCTTAGGTGGCAAAGCAGGGCAGAAGCCTAGGTGGGACAGTGTGGTGTCAGGATTCCCAGGGTCACAGAAAGAATGGGGGTCCCTGAGTGAGCAGAGTTCCCAAGCGTTGGAATGGGGAAAGCAGCTATAATCAGGGAGCCTGGGAGTGGTTTGCCATAAACCGTGAGCCATGGCACTATCGGGCAGCCACTCTCAGAGCAGGGGCCCTGTAAGTGGTAGAAAAGCGGCAACCCTCCTCTTTCCCCCGGAGGAGCAGTGTGGGTGTGTGTACGATTGGCCACCGCTCTCTGATTGGGGGCCTTACCAGCAGCAAAACCGTGGCAGCCCTCCTCCTTCTCCTGGGAGGACCCATGTGGGTGCGCACTGTGGAAGTCTGCAGGGTTTGGCCCACACAAAAGTGATGGACCGCTTTTCCCTCAGGGCTCACTCATGAGGGGCCTGGGATCTTTCAGATCCAGGGCTGGAGACTGGGGTGCTGCCATTTTTATCTTCCTTCTCTAAAGCAGCACAGAAAGCATTCAGGGAACAAAAGCCACACGGAACAACCTGAAACAGCTTACACTGAGCCCGGCCCCCTGGCCAGGGTCAGTGTAATTCCATCTGGGCAACACCAGTGGGAATCAGAGCACAGCAGGGCCCTCCACCAGAGGACCAGCAGGCATATCAGGCCAATAAGTTTATGGCTCACGCAGAACTGAAAGACTCCAGTGCCAGGGAACATAGTATACAGAATCTGAGGTTTCTTCTCATGATTCTTTTGTCTTTCAATTTAAAATTTTCTTTCTTTTTTTCCTTCTCAACTAGTATCCTATTTTATCAACTCTTCTTTAAGTCTTTTTAAAATTTTCATTTTTACATTCACATTTCATAGGTATATTCTTCACTTTTGGTGTCCTTTCACTGTATTCAATTTAACTTTTGTGTATATAAAAGCTTTTCTTTCTTTACAATTTTGGGATTGAGTGTCTTCTGACAAACAGACCCAGGACCCAAGGTCTACAAAATAAACCCAGGACCAAGTATATCACCGTGTTCTGTCTACACGTTTGATTATATTCTCTCTTTTTTCCTTTCTTCTTTTTTCCTTTTTGTTTTCTGATCTATTCTAATTTGTCTAGTGTATATTTTGCTGGGGTTGTGGTTGTTATTTTTTTTTCTCTTGTTCATCTATTCTTCTATGGATAAAATGGCCAGAAGGAAAAATTCCCAGAAAAAAGAATAAGAGGCAGTACTCACTACCAGAGACTTAACAAATATGGATATTGGTAAAACATCTGAACTAGAATTCAGAATAATGATTATAAAGACACTAGGTGGGCTTGAAATAAAGCATAGAAGACACTAGAGAATCCCTTTCTGGAGAAATAAAAGAACTAAAATCTAATCAGGTTGAAATAAAAAGGGGTGTTGCTGAGATGCAATAAAAATGGAGGCTGTAACTACTAGGATAAATGAGGCAGAAGAGAGAATTAGTGATATAGAAGACAAAATGATGGAGAATAAAGAAGCTGAGAAAAAGAGGGATAAACAACTACTGGATTACGAGGGGAGAATTCAAGAGATAAGTGATACCATGAAGTGAAATATTAGAATAATTGGGAGCACAGAAGAAGAGAGGGGAGGGACAGACTGTATATTTGAGCAAATTATAGCTGAGAACTTCCCAAATCTGAGGAAGGAAACTGGCATTCAAGTCCAGGAGCACACAGAACCCCCCTCAAAATCAATAAAAATAGAACAACACCCCAACATACAATAAGGAAACTTGCAGAATTCAGAGAAAAAGAGAAAATCCTGAAAGCAGGTCAAGACAAGAGGGCCATAACTTACAAGGGTAGAAACATTAGACTAGCAGCAGACATTTCCACAGGGACCTGGCAGGCCAGAAAGGGCTGGCATGATATATTCAAGGTACTAAATGAGAAACTCATGCAGCCAAGAATACTTCATCCAGCAAGCTGTCATTCAGAATGGAAGGAGAGATAAAGAGCTTCCTGGACAAATAGAAACTAAAATAATTTGTGATCACTAAACCAACCTTGCAAGAAATATTAAAAGGGCTCCTGTAAGTGAAGAGAAAGCCCTAAAGTAACATAGGCCAGAAAGGCACAGAGACAATACACAGAAACAGTGATTTTGCAGGTAATACAATGGCACTAAATTCATATCCTTCAATAGTTCCTCTGAGTGTAAATGGGCTAAATTCTCCAATAAAAGACACAGGGTATCAGACTGGATAAAAAAGCAAGACCTGTTGACAATGCTGTGTACAAGAGATTCATTGTAGACCCAAAGACACCTCCAGACTGAAAGTGAGGGGGTGGGGAACCATCTATCATGTAATGGACATCAAAAGAAAGCTGGGGTAGCAATCCTTATATCAGACAAATTATATTTTAAACCAAAGACTGTAGTAAGGGAAGAAGAGGGACACTATATCACACTTACAGGGTTTATCCAACAAGAAGATCTAACAATTATAAATATTTATGCTCCTAACTTGGGAGCAGCTGATTATATAAACCAATTAATAACAAAATTAAAGAAACACATTGACAATAATACAATGATAGCAGGGGACTTTACACCCCACTCACAACAATGGACAGATCATCTAAGCAGAAGATCAACAAGGAAACAAGGGCTTTGAATGACACACTGGACCAGATGGACATCACAGATATACACACAGTATTCCAACCTAAAGGAACAGAATACACATTCTTTTTGATGCACATGGAACATTCTCCAGAATAGATCATATACTGAGTCACAAAACAGGTCTCAACTGGTACCAAAAGATTGGGATTATTCCCTGAATATTTTCAGACCACAGTGCTTTAAAACTGGAACTCAATCACAAGAGGAAATTTGGAAGGATCTCAAATACTTGGAGCCTAAGGAGCATATTACTAAAGAATGAATGAAATTAAAGAAGAATTTAAAAAATTCATGGAAACAAATGAAATTGAAAACATGACTCTTCAAAACCTTTGGGATGCAGCAAAGGTGATCCTAAGAGGGAAGCATGTAGCAATATAAGCCTTTCTCAAGAAACAAGAAAGGTCTCAAATACACAAACTAACCTTACATCTAAAGGAACTGGAGAAAGAACAACAAATAAAGCTGAAACCCAACAGGAGACGAGAAATAATACAGATTAGAGCAGAAATCAATGAACTAGAAACCAAAAGAAAAATAGAACAGATCAATGAAACTAGAAGCTAGTTCTTTGAAAGAATTAATAAGATCAATAAAACCCTACCCAGACTTATCCAAAAGAAAAGAGAAAGGACTCAAATTAATAAAATCATGAATGTAAGAGGGGAGATCAGGACCAACTCCAGGGAAATATAAACAATTGTAAGAACATATTATGAGTGACTATATGCAAACAAATTAGGCAATCTGGAAGAAATGGATGCATTCCTAGAAACTTATAAACTATCAAAACTGAAACAGGAAGAAATAGACAATCTGAAGAGACCAATAACCAGCCAGGAAATTGAAGCAGTAATCAAAAACCTCCCAAAAAACAAGAGTCCAGGACCAGATGGCTTTCCAGGGGAAGTCTACCAAACATTTAAAGAAGAAATTATACCTATTCTTCTGAAGCTGGTTCAAAAAACAGAAATGGAAGGAAAACTTCCAAACTCGTTCTATGAGACCAGCATTACCTTGATCCCAAAACCAGAGAAAGATCCCATCAAAAAGGAGAATTACAGACCAATATCCCTGATGAACATGGATGCCAAAATTCTCACCAAGATCCTAGTCAACAGGATCCAATGGTACATTAAAAGGATTATTCACCATGACCAAGTGGGACTTATTCCTAGGAGGCAAGGGTGGTTCAACATTCACAAATCAATCAACAAGACACATCACATTAACAAAAGAAGAGACAAGAACCATGTGATCCTCTCAATAGATGCAGAGAAAGCATTTGACAAAGTACAGCATCCTTTCTTGATTAAAACTCTCCACAGTGTAGGGATAGAGGGAACATACCTCAATATCAGAAAAGCCATCCATGAAAAGCCCACAGTGAATATCATTCTCAATGGGGAAAAACTGAGAGCTTTCCCCCTGAGATCAGGAACACGACAGGGATGCCCACTCTCATCACTATTGTTCAAAATAGTACTCGAAGTCCTAGGCTCAGCAATCAGACAACAAAAAGAAATAAAAGGCATTCAAACTGGCAAAGAAGAAGTCAAACTCTTTCTCTCCACAGACGACATGACACTTTAGGTGGAAAATCCAAAAGACTCCACCCCAAAATTGCTAGAACTCATACAGGATTTCAGCCAAGTGGCAGGATATAAAATCAATGCACAGAAATCAGTTGCATTCCTATTACTAACAATGAGAAATTAAGAAGAAAGAGGAAGAGAAATTAAGGAATCGATCCCATTCACAATTGCACCAAAAACTGTAAGATACCTAGGAATAAACCTAACCAAACAGGCAAAGGATCTGTACTCAGAAAACTATAGAACGCTTGTGAAAGAAATTGAGGAAGACAAAAAGAGATGAAGAAATGTTCCATGCTCATGGATTGGAAGAACAAATATTTTTTAAATGTTTGTGCTATCCAGAGATATTTATACATTCAATGCAAGCCCTACCAAAATACCTAGCTTTTTCACAGAGCTGGAACAAACAATCCTAAAGTTTGTATGGAACCAGAAGACACCCCAAATAGCCAGAGGAATGTTGAAAAAGAAAACCAAAGCTGGTGGTATCACATTTCCAGATTTCAAGCCCTTTTACAAGCTGTATTCATTAATACAGCATGGTACTGGCACAAAAGCAGACACATAGATCAATGGAACAGGATAAAAAACCCAGAAATGGACCCTCAACTCTATGGTCAACTCATCCTCGACAAAGCAGGAAAGATTATCCAATGGAAAAAGGACAGTCTCTTCAACAAATGGTGTTGGGAAAACTAGACAGCCCCATGTAGAAGAATGAAACTGGACCATTTTCCTATACCATGTAGAAAGATAAACTCAAAATGGATAAAAGACCTAAATGTGAGACAGGAATCCATCAAAATCCTAGAGGAGAACACAGGCAGCAGCCTCTTCAATCTCGGCCACAACAACTTCTTGCTGGACACATCTCCAAAGGCAAGGGAAGCAAACGCAAAAATGAACTATTGGGACTTCATAAGCTTCTGCACAACAAAAGAAACAGTTGGCAAAACAAAAGATAACTGACAGAATGGGAGAAGATATTTGCAAATGACATATCAGATAAAGGGCTAGTATCCAAAATCTATAAAGAACTTATCAAACCTCAGCACCCAAAAAACAAATAATCCAATTCAAAAATGGGCAGAAGACATGAACAGACATTTCTCCAAATGGTCAACAGACACACAAAAAAATGCTCAATATCATTTGGCATCAGGGAAATACAAATAAAAACCACAATGAGATACCACCTCACACCAGTCAGAATGGCTAAAATGAACAAGTCAGGAAACAACAGATGTTGGTGAGGATGCAGACAAAGGGGAACCCTTCTACACTGTTGGTGGGAATGCAAGCTGGTGCAGCCACTGTGGAAAACAGTATGGAGGTTCCTCAAAAAGTTGAAAATCAAACGACCCTACCACCCAGCAATTGCACTACTGGGTATTTACCCCAAAGACACAAATGTAGTGATCTGAAAGGGCACATGCACCCCAATATTCATAGTAGCAATGTCCACAATAGCCAAATTTTGGAAACCGTTGCGATGTCCATTGATGGATGAATGGATAAAGAAGACATCACACACACACACACACACACACACACACACACACACACAATGGAATATTACTCAGCCATCAGAAAGGATGAATACTTACCATTTACATTGATGTGGGTGGAGCTGGAGGTTATTATGCTGAACAAAATATGTCAATTAGAGAAAGACAATTATTATATGGTTTCACTCATATGACAAATACCAGAAACAGTGTAGCATATCATAAGGGAAGGAAGGGAAAACGGAATGGGAAGTAATCAGAGAGGGAGACAAACCATAAGAGACTCTTAACTATAGGACTCACACTGAGGGTTGCTGGAGGGGAAGTGGGTGGGGGGATGGGGTAAGTGGCTGATGGGCGTTAAGGAGGGCACAGGATGTTATGAGCACTGGGTGTTATATGCAATTGATGAAGTATTGAACACTACATTTGAAACTAATGATGTAGTCTATGTTAGCTAAATGAATTTAAATTAAAAAAACAATTAAAATTGCAAGCATACTTTTTTATAAATAACATAGGAGTGGATTTAAAATATTCTAATTCAGAAATCTCTAAGAGGGAAATTAAATTCACATTTATTATGATTAATGATGTATTTGGACTAATTGATACTATGTTATTTATATTTCCAGGTTAAAATTCTGTCTTGTTATTGTTTTATTGATTTTTGTTATTTTTATTTAATTCTATCTTATTTCTAATATTCTAATGGTCACCCCTAAAGTTTTATTTTTTTAATGACATAGTATTATATGAGTTTTATACATTTTACTAGTACACGTGAGCACAGTCTTTTTTTAATATGTAGAATTAAACTCTATTTTTTTAAATAATTTTTATTTTGTTATATTAGTTAAACTCTATCTTTAACCACTCAAATGAACAAGACCTTTAGCACACTTTCACACTTTCCCTTTCAGCTCCATCCCTGACACCCACATTATTTTGAAATTATCTGGATTCTTCGTTTTATGTTTTATTTTTTTCTCTTTACATTATGCTCACGGTTCAGAAATTTCCATTCTTCACAATTGCATTATGCCTCACAGTTCCTTCACTGACAGTTACTTAGACTTGACTATGATGTTATTAATTTCCTTGCTCACTGCTGTGACAGACTGTATTTTCCAAAGTTTGCCACAACAGAGCCTCCTGTCTGCCAAGCTCTTCTTATAGTGACCCCCACATCTCCCTGAATCTAGGTGGACCTTAGTGAATGCCTAGCTTAGTGGAGTACAGTGGGAGTGATCCTCTGTGACCTTTGAGCCCAGAGCATAAAAATGCCACGCCCTTCTGCAATACTGTCTTGGTAGCTCATTCTTGGAACAACAGTAGCTCGTGTGGCTAGACCACGTGGAGAATTCAGAAGTAGATGCTTTGTCTGATTGCCTTAACTCAGGTTTCAGTCTACCAGCAGCAACCACATCTGAGGGAATATCTCTCCAGATGATTCCAGCTCTGACCTGTTGATTGACCTCCAGCCTTTGAGTCTTTTGCTGAGGCCCCAGACATTGAAGGGCAGAGACAAGCCAACTTTGCTGTGTCCTATCCAAATTCCTGACCCACATCCTTGAACATAAGAAAATTGTTGCCTTACCCCTTTAAATTTGGGGTGTTTATTATGAAACAATACTAACTAGCCAGAACACCACTGTTTATGGTATATACCAAGTGTTCACATTTCCTCATTAACTTTATTATAGCTCATCCTCAAGTTATATTTTTTTCAGAGGTGGTACACTGGTGATGAATTTTACGAGTTTTAATATGTTTAATTTCTAACCTTACGCTTGATATTGGATATAGAATTCTAGGCTTAGAATAATTTCCCCTAAAAACATTGAGGGCATAGTATCTTCATTTCCAGCGCCTCATATTGTTAATGAGAAGTCTGCTGGTGGTCAGATTTTTATTCCTTTTAAAGTTACCTGTATTTTTATTTTTATAAATATCTGGGGATTTTTATCTTAATCCTTGGAGATGAGAATCACCTGAATAAGTACTTTTTCAAGTTTCTCTCTTGGGTCACAGCTTCTCTAGGATTCCGGTTGGTCATCATTTCTGTGGATACCCACAAAAGGAGTGGGACAAACTGTAGTCCCCTTTGGGTTTGCGGAGGCCATGACTGGTACTCATAACTACCTCTTCCACTCTGCTTTCAAAATTCTCCTGTCTCTAGGCTTGGTCAGCAGTTTTGATGGTTTCAGTGGCTTACCTGGTGGGGTCTGGGAGGGAGTAAACCCAGAACCTCGTTTCTTCAGGGCCTAAGATGTAGTTTCTGTGCTTTTAGCAGACCATGGGTGCTGTCCTTGCACATTTACAGTTAAAACTGGGTATGAGAGTAACAAGAGATACCCCAGTGTATTATCTGGGTGTCAGAGATATTCATCCCTGCCAGAATTACGTAGTAGGAGTCCTTCTGTTTCATGATGGGTGAGGTCGATCACCCTTACCATCATAGTAACTACTGTGATAGATGGTTTCCTGGCAAGAGGATACCAAACTAACCAGGTGGCAGCAACAGATATCAGTTTAGTGGGACTCCAATGATAGCCCCTCGATGGAAGCATTTGCTCTCTAGGAAACAGAACCTCTAAACCCACAGAGCCTAAAGTTGCATGGACAGAGCACAAACACCCAAGTGATGTTGAATAGCACCTCTTACTTCCATCTTCCTGACCCACGTATCCCAGCTCTTGGGGACATACCAGCATAGAATGGCCATTGATTTAAAGTGTATACTACATTTTAAGGGATGACACTCTAGACTGCTTCTTCAGCTATGCCTTCAAGAAACCAGTTCATTGCTCTATCACCCAGCAGCTTCTAGGTGGTGTGGAAAGTGACAGAAGCATGGATGCCATGGTCACGTGCCCACCACTGCACTGTCTTTGCTATACAGTGGATCCTTTGGTTTGAGGTAATGTTATGTGGAATCCTATGTCACTAGTCAGATGCTCTAAGAGCCCTTGGATTGCAGTACTGGCTGAGGCCCTCTGGATGGGGAATGCAAACCAATATCCACGATGTATGTCATTTCTAGTTAAGATGAATTGCTGTACCTTCCCAGGTAGAAGAAACTCAATTAATCAACTTGCCTTCAAAATGACTAGTTATTCCTAGTTTCTACAGCTGGCAGTGAGACATTCATCAGTGGTTGTAGCTAGATCAGCCTTGGAAAGAGGAAATCCGCGCTGTTGGGTCATGTGTAGCCTCCATTTCTGCCACCATGATTATTCCATGGCTACACCATTCACAAACCCATTGCACAGTCACTGGGGTGGGCAAGCCAGAGGCTGGTTGACATCTACTGGCTGAATCGTCCTACCTGCTTAGTTCTTTGGTGTTTTTCCTGCAGTGGATGCTTTCTGGTGGATGTTAGCTTACAATACTAAGATCCTTATGCTCTGTACCCACTCTCATATCTATCCACATATCTCTGCTCCAGGGCTCTTTATCCTTGCTCTTCTAATCTTTCTCCTTCCAACCCTTAACCAACCAGGTTAAAGTGAATTGGTGCTGAGCCCACCTGACTTATGACTTTGTGAGCCTGAAAGTCCAGCAGATGATGGAAAGTTGTAAGGTCACTTGATGTGCCATGGTCCCATAATCAGTCTCTACCAGGGCCCAATAGTATGCCAGGAGCTCTTTTTAAGTGCTCCACAGTTCTCTGCTGTGAATGGCATGGCCTTACTCTGGAAACATACGGGTCTGCTCTGCCGTGCTTCTACTGCACACATTTCTCCCTATCACAGATACCTTAGTATCATGGACTCTGCTGCGTCATGTGGTCCAAGCAGGGCTGCTTATACCACAGTCTGAACCTTCTTCAGATCCTTTTTCTTTCTCTGGACCCACCAGTGACTTCCATGTTACCCAATAAATGAGCCAAAGTCATATTCCCGAGCATGATTTATGTAATTCCAAAACCTGAAGGAATCTCTGGGGTTTCTTTAGTGGTAGGAGGTTCAATGTTTAATAAGTTGTCTTTTGCTTTTGATGTGATATTCCAGAATGCCCCAGACCACTGGACTAAAAACTTGGCCAAAATAGCAGGCCCTTGGATTTTTGTGGGTTTTTACTCCTACTTTCTAGATCACATATCTTAATGAGATATCTAGAATATTTGCCCTTCTTGCTCACTAGGTCCAATGAACATGATGTCATTTGTATAGTGGGCCAATGTGATAATCTTCAGACTATCCTTTTACATTTTACTGTAATAGAAAGCAGGATCAGCACAGCTCTGGCTGGGGTAAGACTGTGAAGGTATACTGGTGTCTATCCTGTAAGAGTGCTAATTGCTCTGAGCCTTCCTTATGATGGGTATTGAAATAATGCATTTGCCAGATAATGGCTGCTTTACATATATTACATGTTTACATGTTCTAGTAAAGACACTACATCCAGCATAGTGTAAATAGGGTTACTATTTGGTTACATTTGGAGTAGTTTGCTGTCATCTGCTATGACCCATCTTGTTTTTACAGGAGCCAGACTTATGAGTTAAATGGAGACCACCACCCCAGCATCCTTTAAGTCCTTGAGTGGCACTAATCATCTTCCTCTTCAGGGTGTGATATGTTGTTTTTGATTTCTTCTTCTGGTTAAGAGTGGGGGGATTATGGGCAATTTGGGGGGATTCTACTTGGTCTTTCCTATTAGAATAACTTTTATTCCGTAAGTCAAGGAGCCAACTTGAGGATTCCAAAGCCACTGCTCCTACAGCCATTCCAATAATCAATTCAGGCACAGGGGCAATGGCCACCATGTGGACCCAGGGTGAAACAGACTTGGACTAGAACTCCATTTTAGTGCCTCACCCCATATACTCCTATTTTGTATCTCATGAGGTCTCTATGGCATTTTGGGTCCTCAAATTCTGTACAATTTGATGGCTACTCGGAAGCTGCCTAAGCTATGCAAGCAAGGCTAAGAAGCTCATCCGAAAGTCATTCTGGGATTGCTCCGTACATGATTTAGGCTGTTGAGTTTCTACACCATTAAGCAAAGCTAAGATGATGTTATCCTGAAAAAATTTCAGAACAGCCATTATTATTCCCTTACCATGGCCATAACCTTTTAATTAACTCATATTTTAGTACTCGCTCTTGCTAGATATCTACCTTTGGCTTTCTTTCTCTGATTATATTTGTCTTTTTGTGAGATTATTATAGGGGAGCAAACTTTACCACCCCAAAATATATCTCTGTGGTATGTGGATTATTTTAGGCTGATTATTTTGAAGAAACAGAAGGCTGAAGAAGACCTTTGACCTTCTCCCAACTACCTAAAGGATTTAGATAGAGGACCTGCTCCGGGAAGGAAGGTGTCCCTGTATAACTACAATATAGTATGAAGTAGGGGTGGTGGACAGGGAGGAACTTAGCAAAGTCTTGAAATTCTTCTCTGTATTTCACTGTTTATGAGTGGCTTGGCAACATTTGTTTACCAAACATTTACTCCTTTTCATCTTTCTGTGAATTGTCTTCCTTACCTTTGAAGTCCCAGAAACTCCCACCCTTTTTAGCTCTAGATGGCATAGAAGCCTCAATTGTCTGACTACCTGTGCCTTATATTTTTATGGAATCCCTTGATAAATGTAATTAAATTTGATTTTCTTCTGTTAATCTGTCTCATGTTAATTTAATTCATAGATCAGCCAAAAGAACCTTGAAGGATTCTTTTTCTCCCCAACACTGTTAACCATACCAATCTTTTGAAGAACTCTCAGGGTATAATTATTCTTATCTCTGTCTCACTGTGTCTGTTTCTCTTGCTCTTGCACTCATTTTCTTTCTGTTCATTTGATAACCGTGTTGTATCTTTTTTTTTGTTGAAGCATAATTAACATACAATGTTATTTTAGTTTCAGGTGTACAGCATGTTTATTCAACAATTCTATACATTACTTAATGGCCATCATCATAAGTGTAGTCACCAATTGTCAGTATACAATGTTATTACAATAGTATTGACTATATTCTCTATCCTGCACTTTCCACCACCATGATTTATTTCTTTTATAACTAGACATTTGTATCTCTTAATCCCCTTTATCTATTTTGCTCACCCCCCCCCCCCGATCCCTCTCCCCTTTGGCAATTGCCAGTTTGTTCTCTATATTTAAGAGTCTGTTTTTTGTTCTTTTTTTCATTTGTTTTGTTTTTTAGATTCCACATTATAAGTGAACTTATATGGTACTGGTCTTTGTCTGCCTGACTTATTTCACTTAGCACAATACCCTCTAGGTCCATCCATTTTGTCGCAAATGGCAAGATCTTATTCTTTTTTATGGCTGAGTAATATTCCGTTGTATGTGTCAGTATGTGTGTGTGTGTGTGTGTGTGTGTGTGTGTGTGTGTATCATTATCCATTCATCTATCAGTGGGCACTTGGGTTGCTTCCATATCTTGGCTACTGTAACTAATGCTGCAATAAACATAGGGGTGCATATATCTTTTCAAATTAGCGTTTTCATTGGGTAAATCATAGTGGAATTGTTGGATCACATGGTATTACTATTTTTAATTTTTTGACGAACCTCCATATTGGTTCCCATAGTGGTTGCACCAATTTACATTCCCTTTGACTGTGCTTGAGGGTCCATATGGTGTTCTAACTTGCTCATCTCCAAATCCCTGATAATTAGTCAAGTGCAGGGCACATTAGGGACCATCTAGTAAAAATTTTCTTGTTAGTGAATGGGTATTTAATGGACACTTATTATTTACCAGACACACATAGTCCAGGAAAGGAAGTACAAGACAGCCTGGAAAAGGAAATTCTCTATGGCTGCAGCTGTAGATCCCAATTTAGAATGAAACTCAAGGAAGATATGGTTCTCCTAGGTCCCCCCGTCTCTGAGCCAATACCCACCAGATCAAATGGGATGAACCACTGAGGCAGATGGGCTTCCCTTCAGCTTTTACAACAGGTCTCCTTTTCCCAGTATAAGCCACTGTGGTGTGTCTATCAGCTAAGTCACCTTCTCGGGCAGCAGGTCAACTAGCACACAATGGCAGCTGTCTTTCTCTTCCGGTAGCCCCAATGACCAAGCAGTCCACCAGCTGCTGCTGATAGCATTGCTCTTTAAAAGGCATTAAACTACTTCTGCGACCATTTTTAACAGTTTGAAACAGTACAACACATTTTTAAATGTGTATTTAACATTTTTTTTTCTGTATAGTCTTGAAAGAATGAATTTACTTACTTTCTTTCAAAACAGTTGAGTGCTTGCTACTGAGAAAATGGACCAAATTATACAGCATGGTCTTTGTTGATCAGCCTTGCAAAGTAGGAGGTGAGGCACTAGGGCACATTCACTGCTAACGCACAAAACTCGGAGAGGAATTTATGTTCCTCCTTATTCTCTTCCCCCTTCTCTTAAAGACATGTAGCAAGAAGGTAGAAAGGAAGATAGACGGTTGCTCCTGGGTTTAAAAATCCCTCAACTGGCTTCCTATCATAACTGGAATAGAATCTAAAGTCCTAAGATCTCCTTCCATGTTTTGCCCCCTGCCTCTTTCACTTTATCTCCTGAAATTCTCTTCCTCCTCTCCCCTGCTTTTCTGGCTTTACTTCTTTTTCTGGACTAGCCCAGGGACGTGCTGAAACCAGCCTACCCGCTCATCGTTTGCCAACGCTGCGTTCAGTGATCTTGTGTTGGTAGTGCAAAACGGTGGGAATTGGCCCACGCTACGAATCAGGAATGCGTCCCTTCCTCTCCTCTCCAACTCTCCTGACCACATCCTGCCAGTTGTTACACATTTAGGAGCACAGCACCCAAGAAGTTCACTCCCTTTCTTCTTTAGATTCTTTGCTCAGCTCTTCCCTCCACCTGGAATGACACCCCCTCTTCATTTTAGCATACCAAACGCTTTCTGATCTTTAACTCACAGAATCACCTCCTCTGAGAGGCTTTCCTTGACCATCTATTCACTCGTGACCACATCTACCATTTTAATTTCCTGAATAGGATTGTCAAAATCTAATCCTAAAAATGTGAAAACATGGTTCTCATGTAGTTAAACATTATGCACATGGCATTATTTTATTTAACTCATGAATGATGAGGCTAGTTCAAAAGAAGAATATGAGAAAGTGGGATTTTATAGTCAGTTCTACAGGGGAAAAAAGAAATGCTAAGATAGGATTGTTGAATTAGATTAAAACTGGTTAACATCCTGCAGGGCAATAAAATACTAACCTTCAGCGTTATTATCTCTATTAGATAGGAGATGATTTATTGTACTGTAACAGTTTTAAGAAATTGTAAAATGTCTGGGTCCCAGTCAATTGCAGAAATAATCAATAACCTTATTAAGCTCTGAATAATTTTTCTTAAGCAAAGAAGATTATCAGTTAGTCATATGTCTCTATGTACTTTTATACCTATCTACCATGTCTTCCTTCCAATAGGAGATAAGCTTCTGGGCATCTGAAACAGTGTCTGGAATGTAGTGGGCCTTCAATATGTATCTGTTGAATGAAGGTTGAGGTTCGATATCATGGAAGGAAGATCCAGGAGGGAAAGTCTGCAGTGCCAAGGGGCCAGGGAGAAGCTGTAGATAACAAGGCTGATTTGAAAGCTAATGGGGCCTCAGCACCCTGGCCAGTGGTATTGGCCTTCTTAATCATTTTGGAAACTCCCTTTTACAGTCTGGAATTGGGAAAGGAGTGAAAGAGTGGTCTCATGATATTTAGTCTCTCTGTACTTTGTTTTCCTCAGCTATGAAATAGGAGTAATCATAGTAAGTTGACATAGAACTGATGTAGGGGTAATAATATACATGAAAAGCTTAGTGCAAATCCTGGTGCATAGTAAGTGTTCATTAAATGCCTGATATATGCATTTACATAAAATGTATAGAAAGTAATTGTGGAAGTTCAGTGAGGGATTGATGCCATCCAGTGTGTGACGTGGGGGAAGGGAATTCCTGGTTTAGGGAGAGGCCCGTGCAATGACACAGGTTGACATTGCAGTGAGCATGGCGGAAGGACACCATAAGGGGGTGATGTGAGCCTGTCTGATCTTTGCCTCCCTAGACAGGTGTAGGAGTATTGCTTTGGAGCTGGACTGCCTGGGTTTGAACATCAGCTCTGCAAATTGCTGGTTGTGTGATCTTGGCTGAATGAACTAATCTTTCTGAGTCTTAATTTCTTCAACCATAGAATGGGGGTAACGAGGACAAATGTAACCCCATGGGGCTGTTCGAAAGAATTAAAGAAGATGATACATGTAAGGTGCTGCAGAAATAACGGCCATTGATAATTGAGAAATAGTTACCTTGTTTTTTTTTTTGTCCTGCCATAAGAAAAGCTTGACTTGATTCAGAATATGTGTAAGAGTTTAATGAGTTTCTCTCACTTTTCTACTGATAATATGCTTTTTTCTTTATTTTTTAATTTTTTTTTTTTTTGTTGAGAAATACAAGTCAGGTTATTCTCAGTTCTCAGTTCTTGCACCTATATCTACTTGCATTTCATTTGCTGAAAATTGAATTAGGATGGGAGAAACGTTGTCAGGAAATAAAATGCCTGCTAGGCCTCCACAGGAGGTGTTTTGATTTGATTTTGATCAGAAACAAGATCCCCTGTGTGGTTCTCAGACGTAGCCCCCAAATCCCATATTTTGAGGAAATGAACCAACAACTACACAGCTGAATTGCTGCAGTCTCCGGCTGGGCTGGAGTGCAAAAAGAATACTAAGAAGTTGTAGAGAAATCAAGAATATTTTAGTGATCTTTGCCCTAGTAGAATGCTATTTGGGCCTGAGAACCCAGCCATCTAAGCTTCTAAGGAGGGCTACCCTGTGACATTTTCATTAACCCAAATTCTCAAGTACCTGCTTGAACCCAGGGCTCCTTCCCCCAGCAGAACCTGAGATGAGGGCTTTTGTGTGTAAATCATTTATTGTGGGAAGTGATCCCAAGAAACAGGAGTGTGGGGATTAAAGAGAGCAAGCCAGGGAAGAAGGAAGGCCTTCTCAAATTGAGGGATTCTCAAATTGATCACTACTATAGGAAACTGGGACTTAATTCTCCCAGGACCCTCTGAGGAACTGTGCGTGTGGAATTCATCCCCTGAAGGTCTGTCCGGGGCCATGAGAAAGGAGCAGTGACCATCAGCTCCTAGAGTTCCCTGTTGTTGAGAGTTTCCCTTGGCTGTTAAGTCTCTCCTATGTTCAGGCTAAGGGGACCAACTTGTCCCAAGTTGCCTGGGACTGTCCTAATTTTCAAACTGAAAATCCTGCACCCTGGGAACCTCTTAAATCCTAGAAAAACTGGGATGGTTAGTCACCCTGGTTCAGAATGGCCTGCATGGGTTCCCGTAGGACCCACAGTGGGGAATCAGAAAGAGAGCTACTTCCAGCAGGAAGTGGGAAGGACACAGTGTGGCTGAGCTGAGGAGCTATAAGCCTCTAATTTCCCAAAGCCAACTGCCACAGCAATAGTTGGAGTAAAAGGTGGGCCACATGGGTATGAGGTGGACATAAGAGGAACCCAGGACCGAGCCTCACAGAGAGAGGGAGAGTCTAGCTGGAGGAGAAAGTGAAACCATCTGCTCTCTGGCATGAGGATGAAGGTGTAACCCCAGAGGGCAAATCTTGGACGGGGGCTAGGTACTCTAGGGAAGGAGACTTTTGGCTCAAAATAAGGAAGACTATTTTAAGAGTTCCTGAATTATCAAATGTCTTGATTAAGAAAATTATCTCCAAATCCCTCATGAGAAACAGGGAGTAGAACTAATGTATCCAAGATAATCCAAAGGGTAAGAGCAGGGCCAGTATTAGAATGTTAGATACCTGACTAGCTAAGTCAGGAGGTGTGAGAAAAAGAACCAGATTACTTCAGGAGGGAGTGAGTTCCCTGTTCCTGAAGGCACTCAAGAGAGTCAAGAGAGTCTGGGCTATTTGACAGATGAAAGACCCACAGGTAATATCATCCTTAATGGGGAAAAACTGAGAGATTTCCTTTTATGGTTAGGAACAAGACAGGGATGTCCACTCTGACCACTACTATTTAGCAGAGTACTGGGAGTCTTAGTCTCAGTCTCAGACAACAAAAAGAAATAAAAGGCATCCAAATCAGCAAGGAGGAAGTCAAACTTTCACTTCATGCAGACAACTTGATACTCTGTGGAAAACCCAAAAGACCAGCAAACATTGCTGGAACTGATACACGAATTCAGCAAAGTTGTAGGAGATCAAATCAACATACAGAAATGTATTGCATTTCTTTTTTTTTTTTTTAAAGATTTTATTTATTTATTCGACAGAGATAGAGACAGCCAGCGAGAGAGGGAACACAAGCAGGGGGAGTGGGAGAGGAAGAAGCAGGCTCCCAGCGGAGGAGCCTGATGTGGGGCTCGATCCCAGAACGCCGGGATCACGCCCTGAGCTGAAGGCAGACGCTTAACCGCTGTGCCACCCAGGCGCCCCCTATTGCATTTCTATACAGCAATAATGAAGCAGCAGAAAGAGAAATTAAGGAGTCAATCCCATTTACAGTTACACCAAAAACCACAAGATGCCTAGGAATAAACCTAACCAAAGAGGTAGAAGATCTGTACTCTGAAAACTATAGAAAGATTATGAAAGAAATTGAAGAGGACACAAAGAAATGGAAAAACATTCCATGCTCATGGATTGGAAGAGCAGACATTGTTAAAATGTCTATGCTATCCAAGGCAATCTACGCATTTAATGCAATCCTTATCAAAATACCATCCACATTTTTCACAGAGCTAGAACAACAATCCTAAAATTTGTGTGAAACCACGAAAGACCCTGAATAGCCAAAGCAGTCCTGAAAAAGAAAAAGCAAAGCTGGAGGCATCATGATTCCAGACTTCGAACTACGTTACAAAGCTGTAGTCAACAACCCTATGGTCAACTCATCTTTGACAAAGCAGGAAAGAATAGCCAATGGAAAAATGACAGTCTCTTCAATAAATGGTGTTGGGAAAACTGGACAGCAACCTGCAGAAGAATGAAATTGGACCATTTCCTATACCGTACACAAAAATAAATTCAAAATGGGTGAAAGACCTAAATGTGAGCCAGGAATCCATCAAAATCGTCCAGGAGAACAGAGGCAGCAACCTCTTTGACCTCTGCCACAGCAACTTCTTACTAGACACATCATTGGAGGCGAGGGAAACAAAACCAAAAAAATGAACTATTGGGACTTCATCAAGGTAAAAAATCTTCAACACAGCAAAGGAAAGAATAAAAAAAAAAAATAAAAGGCAGCCTGCCTGATGGGATAAGATATTTGCAAACGATATATCTGATAAAAGGTTAGTATCCAAAGTATATAAAGAACTTCTAAAACTCAACATTCCAGAAAACAAATGATCCAGTGAAGAAATGGGCAGAAGATGAATAGACATTTTTTTCCACAGAAGACATCCAGATGGCTGGCAGACACACGAAAAGATGTTCAACATCACTCATGATCAAGGAAATACAAATCAAAACCATGATGAGACACCTCTCATACCTGTCACGATGGCTAAAATTAACAAGAAACAGCAGGTTTTGGCGAGGATGCAGAGAAAGGGGAGCCCTCTCGCACTGTTGGTGGGAATGTAAACTGGTGCAGCCACTCTGGTAAACAGCGTGGAGGTTCCTCAAGAAGTAAAAAATAGAGCTACCCTATGACCCAGTCATTGCACTACTAGGTATTTACCCAAGGAATACAAAAATACAGATTCAAAGGGGTACATGCACCCCAATGTTTATAGCAGCATTGTCAACAATAGCCAAGCTACGGAGAGAGTCCAAACGTCCACTGACTGGTGCAAGGATAAATAAGATATGGTATACACACAATGAAATATTACTCAGCCATCAAAAATAAGAAGATCTTGCCATTTGCAGCAACATGGATGGAACTAGAGTATTATGCTAAGTGAAAGACGTCAGTCAGAGAAAGACAAATACCATATGATTTCACTCTGATGTGGAATTTAAGAAACAAAACAGATGAACATATGGGAAGGGGGAAAAAAGAGGGAAACAAGCCATAAGAGACTCTTATTTTTTTTTTTTAAGATTTTATTTATTTATTGGACAGAGAGAGACACAGCAAGGGAGGGAACCCCAGCAGGGGGAGTGGGAGAGGGAAAAGCAGGCTTCCCACTAAGCAGGGAGCCCGATGCGGGGCTCGATCCCAGGACCCTGAGATCATGACCTGAACCGAAGGCAGACGCTTAACGACGGAGCCACCCAGGGGCACCAAGAGACTCTTAACGATAGAGAAAGACAGGTTTGTTGGAGGGAGGTGGGTGGGGGCTGGGCTAGATGGATGATGGCTGTTAAGGAGGACACTTGTTAGGATGAGTGCTGGGTGTTGTACGTAAGTGGTGAATCACTGAATTCTTCTCTTGAAACCAATATTGCATTGTATGCTAACTAACTAGATTTAAACAAAAATTTTAAAAAGAGAGAGAGAGTCTGGGCTTTTCAGCCTGGCTATTGTGGGAGGTAATTCACGCTTCTGGTGACTTTAACTGCCCTCTATCCCAGAACCATGTGTTACAATGATGCATTAGAATCGAGTCTCCACAAGTAACAATATCAGGAGAAAAATAACGGAGGGTAGAGGAGAGTTAGAAATAAAGAGCAAAGATTTGACCACAGTAGGGGGCACAGCCCAATGCTCATTCCTCCCACGCTCTTCGCGTTGACTGGATTGGTCTGTGTATGAAAAGGCTGAAGTGTGTGTATCTATGTATTTGCAGGTGCAGATATGTGAGTGCATATGAATGAACTTTGTGTGTCCATATGTGGTGCATGCATGTGCACAGGCAAACACTCGTGTGTGCATGTTTGCACGTATACGCATGTGTGTGTTTGAGTGTTGAAGACAGGAGCAGAATGGAAGTGTGAACTGGGTTCAGATAGCTGAAATGGTTTAAGGGCTATCAGAGAAAAACGGAATCATTTTAGATTGTAAATATTAAACTCTAAAAGAGTTTTCAATATAAATGTAGCCAAATGTGTGTTCACAGACCTTTTGAAAGATGCAAATGAAACAAACATTTCATTTCTGAATTTTCGCAAAGTAGATTTCAAACGCAGGCGCTGAAAGCCTTTTTCCTGTTGGGAAACAAGGATTGTCTCTGCATGCTCAGCAGTTCTCAGAGAAGCTTGCTCTGTCATCTGGGTCATCTGAGAAACTGGGGTTTTAGGGATGAGGGAAGGGCAGAGGGTAGAGACCCAGAGAGACCAGTTATATAAAGCCGGTGTGGGCAGGGCTCACCACTCTATACTGTGCTTCTCCGTTCTTGCAGTGTCAAGTTCAGAATTGTTGCTTACACTGACCAGCCTCGGGCCTCTCTCAGCTTGTGTTCTATTTGTAATTCAGGGGTGAGAACAGAAGACTCCTTGCTCGCTTCTTGTGGGGAGTTAAATGTGATCATGGAGAATGGAAGTCATTTGTAAACTTTAAAGTGCTCTATTCATAAATGCCTAGCTCATCCCAGGGGACATGCCGGACATCAGCATTATTCTCCACCCACTCCCCCACCTCTTGCCTGGACTTCCAGTCCACACCACACAGGGCAATGTGAGATTCTGTGTTGTTTCCAGTGGTAGTCTATCTCCACAAATATGGAAGAATTTTGAGGCGGGGACCACCTCTTTTACTTAAAAAAACAAAAACAAAACTGCTCTCTCTTCACTACTCAGCTTGTTGATTAACTCTCTGTATTTAAACATTGACATTTGTAGTTTTAACACTTAAACGTCATCCATTCATTTGCATGTGTTTCTAAGGGACAAAGTCACCAAAATTAATGTTATTACGAAAATGGGATATTTACTAACATCTCTATTTTCTGTAAAACCAGCCACGGGGAGCAAATAATTGTTTTTCAGAGCCATCTAAATGCTTTGGACTTACAGGGCAGTCACACTCATCTTGTGAAGGTTCTGGAAGCTGGGTCTCTCCAAAATGGGAATAAGCCTTACCCCCTTGGGAGAAGCTTTCCTGAGATGATCGAAAGGTTTTGGTGAGAAGGAGAGGGTCAAGCATTTCTAGAGAAGGCACTCACAACTGTTTGGTGCAAGGAGAGGGCTTAGCGATTATTTTCTTTAAAGAGCCTCCTTATTTATTATACTGATTTGGAAGTAATTAATTTTTTTCAGTTTTTACTTTCTTACTTCTTTCTTCAGAAATGCCTCACAGCCCTGTTTTGCTTCATTCGCCGTCAACACTAAATCACCAACACCATGACAAGATCCAAGACGAGCAGGTCAGAGAGGTTCCCTCATTGGTTTAATTTAAAATTAAAATTCTGCGGTAAATTAGAGGTAGTGTGAGAATTTGATGACAAGCCCTAGAAAGTCCACTTTGTTGCTCATCCAGGGACATCTCAACTCCATGTCATAAATGTCAGACTATCTTCATTGCTACATGAAGTGGGGGCAGTAAAGAGAGAGAGAAAGAAAGTGCCCAATTTTCACAGCATGGATCATTGAGGACACTGGGCAATTTGACAAATTTTTTCAGTAGGGTTCTTATGACTCAGGGTTGTTTAGTGATGGTCCCCAAACGAAAGCATTTTTTAGAGATTTATTTATTTATTTTAGAGAGAGAGTGGGAGGGGGGAAGGGCAGAGGGAGAGGATCTTCAAGCAAACTCCCCACGGAGCACCCCACGTGGGGCCTGATCTCATGACCCATGAAATCATGACCTGAGCGAAACCAGGAGTTGGAGGCTTAACTGACTGAGCTGCCCAGGTGCCCTAACAAAAGCATTTTATTAAGAAATAGTGAATAGCATGTTCCGTGGCCACCTTCTCCCTCCCTCTGCCCTCCTCAAATCCCTAATCTTTTCCCACCCTTGCTTCCCTCCACCCTTCACTTTATCCCATCCCCCACCTCCTCCTACCCTCACCTCACCTGTTGTATCCCTCACTTCCCCCACACTGCATCTCTCAGCCCTGGGGGAAGGCTCACCTGAGGCTCAAGGATAGAGTGTTAAGGTTGTCTATGATGATTATGTATTTACTTGTTAATTTTAAAAGATCAGTGATGCTAAATTTTGACGTACGTGTATTAAAATAGAACATCATTTATAAACCCACACTTCTGTTCCATTTTCATGCTGTTTCTTCTTCCAGGAATGCTGTCTTGTCATGCCCCTCCCCCGCCCTTGCTAATTCTGTTTGCTCAAGACTCAGTTTTGTTGTCATTTCTGGAAGCTTTCCCTAATTTCACTGTCTGAATCATTACCCCCACAGTTCCTGGGTACATTTTTTATTGAAGTGTAGTTGACATACAATATTATATTAGTTTCAGGTGTACAACATGGCGATTCAACATTGATATTTATTACAAAGTGATCACCACTAAATCTAGCTACCATCTGTCACCATACCAAGTTGTTACAATATTAACTCTATTCCCCATGTGGTACATTGTATCCTTGTGTGTTATTTATTTTATAACTGAAGGCTGTGTCTTTTAATCCCCTTCCTCTATTTTGCCCATCCCCCACTTCCCTTCCCCGGGCAACCACCAGATTGTTCACTGTGTCTATGAATCTGTTTCTGTTTTGTTTGTTTTATTTTTTAGATTTCACATATGAGTTAAATCATGCAGTATTTGTCTT
>NW_024424341.1:5341648-5372328 GCF_017311325.1 Ursus maritimus | reverse complement strand
ATCTGCGTTATTTCACTTAGCATAATATCTCTGGGTTCATCCACCTTGTTGCGAATGGCAAGATTTTGTCCTTTTTGGGTGTATTATTTTATTACCCAAGTGCATGTCATTTCGTGCTCTATTATCTATTTATGTGTCTGTCTCCCACATGCTACTGCAAGGTCAGGGACTATGTCATATTTATCCTTGCGTCCTCAGTCTCAGCACAGGGCTGACCATGTAATGGAGAGTCAATGAATGTCCATTAGATTGATATCGATATAGTAATCTCAAATACAAAATGATGAATTCAAATTCACGAAATAAGAATGCTATTTATCTTCTCACAATAAGAAAATTATGGGTACTGAATTTACTGAGGCGGCTTCTGCTAAAGGGAGGGGTGTTCCTGTCACCATCAAAGATACAAGTTTCCTTTATTCTCATACACGGGAGCTCTACGATTCCATTACAGCTCACGGCTCTGTGATTGCGGGATCCTCTCTTGCTTCCTGATTTTCTCTCTAAGCCTACAGAGGATGACAAGAGAAACAACAGCCAGAGGGAAGCTACTTAGAGAAAGAGATGGACAGCTGGAAAAATATTGCCCTTTCTCCTCCTCCCAGTCACAGCACCCCATGCAGCACACACCTGGAAGCTGATGGGGTGACTACCGCTGTGTGGTGTGAAGCCATCTTCTAACCTTTGATTTCATGTCTAAGATCAGATTACACATATTCCTGATGACCACAGCTGGAGCAGAGCCTCTGGGAAAACAGATAGCTTTGGGGTATTCCCCCTCCAGCCAGGGGATACGTACTGCATCTAAAACCTTGGTAAGGATGGAAGTGTCTTGCTCTGAGTTCCCCCAGAAGTAGACCCCAAGGCATGGATTTGAGTGCAAGCAGTTCATTTGGGAGGTGAACCCAGGACACACTGATAGGGATAGAAGGGAGTCAGGGAAGGGAAGACAGCCATCGAGGGTGAGTAATCGAGTTTCCACTATGGGCAACTGTAGTTTAACTTGTTGAGAACTCTGGAAGACGGGGGACCTCTGGGAGACAGGGTGGACCTCTTACCTCAGAGCTATCCTGCTGGATGGATGGAGGAGCTGGGGGATGTATCCATCAGCTACATCAGTCAGTAATTGGTTGAGTGTTGTTCTTGGGAAGCTTAAGTTCCCAGCATTTCTAGCCTGCCACATAATATGGTCAGAATGGGCTCCAGTGGCAGGAGAAAACTCTCGGGCAAAGGAAGGCAGTCCTGCCCTTGGAAAGTGGGCTGGGAGGCAAGGAAATGCTAGGAGCCATGGGGCCATGTCTGCTGCAGACAAGGGTGTCACAGTGAGTTCCTATACCTCACTGGCACAACTTCCTGTGCCAGCCCTGACTTCCGGTTGGAGGGTTGGCAGAATTGCTTGCTGGAAAGGTCACTTCCAGACCTTTATGCAATTTCTACAAACAAATGTCTTTTTAATCTTAATTGTCAGACTGTCAGAGTCTACGAGAGCGAGGCATTAAAGTGTTCTTGAAAAGTATGTGATAATCTAGCTTGTATTTGGTCAGTACTGACATTGGGCTTAAAAATGTCAAGGAGCTCCTCAGTTAATCTACACCATTCCAGAGAATCATTTGATAAGCAGGTTATTATGAAAGCTCTACAATGAAATGCAAGTGGACTGTGCAGAACGAAAACGTGCATCCCAGGGCAGCCATACAACTGCAAAGTGTAGGCATTGGAAACCTGTAGGAACCAGAAGTGTCAGAAGGCTGACCAATCTTTCAGTTTTTAAAGCATTTGCCCTACACACAGACATTTATTTACTGGCATTTATCAGAAAGAGCTTCTGTGCCGCGCTTTTCTTGCATATTACCCCTCCTTAATGATGAGTTCTTTGGGGAATATAATACGTATGTTCCGTTGTAAAAGCTGCTCTGGGGATAATGTTATACTGTGGCTTAATATTTAAGCATTTGCTGATTTTGGGGGATCAGAATGAACATTCAATGCTAATTAAAAAAACACAAACTTCGCATTTGTATTGCACTTTATCAATCAAATGAGACAGGGTCTGTCAAAAACACTGTACACTGGCAAGTGCTTGCTCTCATTCCTGGGGCTTTCAATCTTAGCTCCCGGTTCAGCCCAAGATGAGTCACTCCCAGCGGAGGTGGGAAATCTGTCCCTGAAAGCTCTGGGTGAAGAAATGCAAGGCTGGCAGGAGGATACCAGTGGGGGGCTGGGAAGTAACCTCGATTCTGGCAGGGGATCCAGACGAGAAATGGTCCACGTTTGTGGTTTCCTCCATCCTTCAGGGGCTTGCGAAGCGCAGAGCCAAGGGAGCCAGCTGTATTTTAGAGGAAGTCCCATATAATTATGCCGCTGCTCTTACGCTGTTTTGTGATAGCTAAGAATACCGTAATGTATTTTTAGTCAGGAGCGCATGCCCACAGGTCCTCCAGGGAGTGGCTGAATTTGAAATTAAAAACAAAAACCTAATAAATAGATCTAACCAGTTCTTTTTTTGAACATTGTTGTGTGGGAGTGCTGGACCAATTGTTTTATTTCTTCTCTTTACAAGCTTGCCCATCACATTTCCTTGATTCTCCTTATCTTTCGCTTTGTCGATAATCACCTTTTTCTAGCGCTCCCTGACATTCTTTCCAAAGCCCACCGCACAGAATTGTTTTTTTGGCCTTTGTGTTTAAAGGTTACTGAACCAAACGCACAGCTCAGTGCAGCTCAGACCAGGCTTGATTTCAAGTTGAGTCTTTCAATAAGACCGACTACATGCCTAACCTGGGCTCGGCTAGTTGGGGTCTCAGGGGACCCCGTGGGATGGGAAGTTGTCGTCTCTGCCCTCAGGATGCCCATTTTTAGAGAAACCAAACCAGCACCTTCCCTTCATCAGGAAGGCAAGAGCTTTCTCATAAACCCACAGCCAGCTATCCCCCAGGTCACACCTGGCCTCTAAAGGACCAGGAGGCTAGGGAATGGGATTTTGAGCTTTCTACTTTTTAAAGCTGAGGAAGACAAAGGAAAAGCGGTTTGGGAATGGGTCTTTCATGAACGAACAGTATGTTCCAATATATGCATAATGCCTGTTTTTTAAATGAGGACAATGAGGCATGGAGAAATGACGCATCTTGCCAATTGTCACACAGTTGGTAAGAAGAGGAACAGGGTTCTGCGTGACTGTGTCGGACTCATGAGCCTTCCCTCTGAACCAGCGCTTCTCAGTCTACACATCTGCTACTCATGTCCTTCTCCTCCAGAGGGGAAATTTTGACTTAAATACTGTGCGTTAGGTGTGCCGGTGTTCCGAAAAGACAGTCTTCAAAGTCTTGGAATTTCTGCCATAGAGTCTTTGGCTACTTGCTCTTCCCTCCCTCCCCCTTCCTTCCCTCACAGACTTATTGAACATCTGCCATGTGCCAGACATGTAGGTCTGCCACTGTGACTTAACACTCGCGTGCTTGCTGAATAAACAAATATTTGTTGCCTGACATAATTCTTCTGCCTTTATGTAGAGAACAATGGATTTGTTTCTGAAGTACAGGCCATTGTTCTAATTTCTAAGCTTCTGTTCTGAGAGCATCAATATGGCCGTTTTCAGAATGAAAAAGAAGGAGAAGAAGGAAAAGAAGAAGAAGGAGGAGAAGGAGGAGGAAGAGGAGGTGAGGGAGGGGGAGGAGGAGGAGGAGGAAAAAAGAGGCCGGCCCTTTCAGTGATATTAAACCTCTGAATGACAAACCCATAATTTGTAGAGGGAAAATGATTCCCTGAATGCAACTTATATCCTTGAGTTCCAAATTACCAAGTTCTCACCGAAATTGGTTTCTGCCCAGGAGGAGATAACGTCAGTCAAGAAGCTTGCTTTCTGACCAGCGCTGTGCTTCCACCCACAGAACATGGCTGAACCCAGCCCTGCCCACACTCAACAAGACAGCATGAGGGGCAAGTCCCATTTCTTGTTGGGGCCTGCAGTGAACGTACCGAAGAAAGGAGACAATGGTGGGCTATGGAGGTTATTAAAATGCTATTTTATTTTCAGCAGAAGTTTCAAGTCAGCTTTTGAAGGAACTTGCAGGTACTTGTGGTGGTAATGACCACGGGCCCAGCTCACTTTGCTAAGGCGTTTAGTGAGACCCAGGCACACCAGTCGCCAGGACAAAAGTATTATCTTATAAAATGAAATGATGGCTATCGACTCAGGTTAAAACAATTGGAACTGCTGACAAGCTTTGACTCATACTGAGATTTTTTTGTAATCTTCCTAATTATTACTCACAGAAATCATGTCCTTGATGTTGGAGGGTTTCCACAAAAGAGATGAATGGACTGAGACCATTACTGCGTCTCTGGTTAGCATTTGGAGAGAACCATTTTCTCTGAGGAAAAGTCCCTCTTCTTTCCAGTCCCTCTGCCCTGTTCTCCACACAGCTCCGGCCACCAGGGCAGCTCCCCACGTGTTTCAATGCCCCTCCATGCCGTGAGTGCCTTTGTACCCCTGTGAGGGAGAAAGGACAGCTTCGCCTCAGCTCTACGGGGAAGGAAACTGATTTCAGAGAGATTCTGTGCTCAGTGGAGACTCCATTCTAATCTCCTGGGGACACAGAGGGCCCAGGAGTCCTGACTTGCTGTGCAGTTATTGCTCTTCTAGCTGCAGGACTTTGGGGACTGTCAGGAAGCAACTCTCCACCTTTTATTTCAGAGTGGTGTGAGCACATTCAACCTCTTCAGAGACGCACGAGCCTGGAACCTGCCGCAGAACCTGGCCTCTTTGCTGTTTTTTAATAAAGTCTACCCCCTGAGAAGCCAAAGCCGAAAGCTAAGACAAGAGCAAGATGGCTCTAAGCTTTCCTTTGAGGCTGCTCCCTCACTTTAAAGCTATGAAATATTCAAGGCTATCTTGAGAAATGACCTTTAAAAATTTTTTTTAAAGACCACATTCTCTCTCTTCTTCATGCTTTTTAGATGAAGGGAAAACACTTAGGAATGCAGGCATGAGCTTTAAGTTTGCAGTTTATGAATGTTCTCAGAGAATAAAGACTTTCGATTTTAATGTTCTTTTTGGTCTGTGAAGATTCTGGATTCTTCTTTGCCATCCTTGGTTTAGCAAAACCACCAACTCTTTCTTTACACATACAACCCTCCCCCAACACACATACACAAGTGTGTTTACACACACATACCCCTCTACCTGTCTGCTCTTGGATGTAAAAATCAGAGCATCATACCGTTAAGGTACACTAGGTTCAAATGGCATCATGGCTGGGAAGCTGCCTTATAATGATCAAGACATTGTTTTTTCTTCCAATGGGATCGTCTGCTTCTCAATGGAAAGATTACTCTCCCGATGCTCCTTGCTTTCTTTTGTGCTAAGCACAGTGCTTTATGATGAAGCTGGGTATTTCACTTGGGCTACCTTTTTGCCTTTCAACGTGTCAAGTACATCCTGTAGAATCACCTTCTATTTCTTGATGGACCAGCTCTTGGTGGAATTGCTCCCTCTGGCCACTTTTTCCTGTTCTTTGAACGCATCAGGTCTATTCTCGTTTCTGGACATTTGTCCATGCTGTTCCCTGTGCTCATATCCCTTCTATCAGATTTTTACAGGCTGAATCCTTTGTATCCTTTGGTTTGCTTTAATATTTTACTCCTCAGAGCTACCATCTACGACTGCCTGTGTTAGTGTAAGGCAGTGATGGAAAACTTAACTCAAACTGGCTTCAGTAAGATGGAAATCTATTGGCTGACATAGCAGGCGGCCCAGAGGCAAGTGAGGGTTTCAGGGTTGTTTGGCCCGGCAGTTTGACCATGGCATCAAGGACCCAGGTCTTCTCCAACTCTCTGCATCCAAGCGTTGGCTTCGTCCCGAGATTGATTTCTCCCGTCATTGTCAACTGTCCTACGTGCTCTCCCAGCCCCATCTAATAGGAGAGAGAACTGGCTTCTCGTACTCTCTTAAGAGCAAGAAAAAACTTCCCTCAAATTCTTTGGCAATATTCTAATATATCTCATGTCTGCTCCTGAGCCAGTTACTGTTCGGGAATATGATGACCTTCAAAACAACAGGCCCCCCTTGGGCTGAATTTAATTCCCCACACTGAACTGGTGGAGTGGAATGGATTGATGGCATCCCCTCACCAGTGGCTCTCAGGCACTGCCCTCCAGAATCACTTGGGAACCTTAAAACGATCAACTCTCAAGCTGCTCTCTAACCAGTTAGGTTTCATGGGTGTGGGACTGGGCCAGTGGTTCCCAGACTTGGCTGCACACGAGAAGTACCTGGGGACTCCCACCCTGACAGACATTCTGATTTGATCATTATGGGATGCGACGTGGGCATTCTCAGGTGATTCTAATCTGCGGCCACGTTTGGGAATTATTTCCCGAGGCATCGATACATACACATATAGCATACATATTTCAAACTATGCATATTTTATTTTAAATTCTTTAATAGTTTTAATGAGATATAATTTACGTGCTATAAAATTCACTCAATAATTAGTGCGCAAGTCAGTGATTTTTGGTATGGTTACAGGGTTGTATAAACATCACTATAACCTAATTTTAGAACCTTTTCATCATCTTAAAAATAAGTCTCTTAACTAATACTCCCCCATTCCCATTCTAGCCCTATATAAATATTGATCTACTTCTGTCTTTATAGACTTGCTTACTCTTGAGATTTCATATAAATATAAGGATACAATATGCAGTCCTTTGTGGCTGACTTCTTTCACTTGGCATGTTTTCTAGATTCATAGACGTCATAGCAAATATCATTCTTCACTCCTTTATATGACTGAATAATATTCCAGCATATGGATATACCACATGATGTTTATCTGTTTATGAGTTGATGGGCATTTGGTTTTATTATAAATAATGTTGCTATGAACATTCGTGTACAAATCTTTACGTGGACATATGATTTCCACTTGGGTAGATATCTAGGGATGAAGTTTCTGGGTCATTTGGTAACTGCATTTAATTTAATTCCTCAGTCATTGAGGAACTGCCAAATTCGTTCCCAAAGCAACTGCACCATTTTGTATTCCTCTCAACAATAAGCGAGGATTCCATTTTCCGTACATCATTGTCAAGACTTATTATTGTCTATGTTTTTGATTATCGTGATTCTAGTGGACATGAAGTGATATCGCATTGTGGTATGTATTTCTGCAGTGACTAATGATGTTGAGCATCTTTTCACGTGCTTATTGGCCATTCGTATATCTTCTTTGGAGACATACCAATTCAGATACTTTTCTTTTTAAATTGTCTGCTCATTATTGAGTTTTAAGAGTTCTTTATATATTATGGATACAAATCCCTTATTAGATATATGACTTGCAAGTGTTTTCTCCCATTCTGAGTTGTCTTTTCACTTTCTTGATGGAAACTTTTGCCCAGTTTATCAAGTTTTTCTTTTATCACTTGTGTTTTTGGTGTTGTAGCTAAGAAATCATCAGACATTAGCATAGTTTAAAAAACCTTTCCAGATGATTCTAATATAAAGCCAGGGTTGAGAAGTCTTGCCAGACAACACTGTGTCTGTAGCTTACTCTCATTACTTTCTCTCTTGCGTTGCCACAAAGACAACCAAACCAAGGTACTCAATAGTCTACAAAAACATTTTGTTTATTTATTAATTTTCTTGTTTATTTTTGTCTTTCCCCAACAGAATGTCAGCTCCGTAAAGACAAATGCCTTGTGTGGTTTCCTGTTGTAGTCCCAGCATGGGGTCTAGCACCTGGAGAGCATCAGCTGAATGAAAAAAGTGAAGGGGCCTATTGAGCAGGTCTTCCCACTGCCATCCTCCCACACCATCCCACCCGACAGGCTCCTTGACCTTTATTTTCAATGTCAGTTGTTGTTCTGCCACCCCCTTCATCCAAGCCACAGGTGGGAGTCTTCCTCATCCCCTACAGCTAATTGGTAACCAAATCCTATGCTTCCTCTTGCAGACAGTTGCTATTCATACACACGCCACACTGCATTGCCACCATTCCGTTACTTTCCCATCTTTCTCACCTTTCTGTGAGTTTACTGTAAGCAGAGATAGAGCCCTCTTGCCTTTCTATCTTTAGCACTTCACCCAGCATTGGGCATAAGCCGGAGTTAGGCAAGGCTGCTGGGTTGAATCAAATGCTAGGGATTTGACATCTGGACCTGTGCGTTAGAACCAGGAATTGAGAGCTTTTCCCTTTTTTATGGCAGCCTTAGGACTGTCCTTTTGCTCTGATGAGAGCTGAGTGACAGACTCTCTGATGAGGTGTTGGTGGCTGTGAAGAGGTGGAAGACTGTGTTAGGGCTGGAATTTTGATGTAGATGGAGACCCTCTAGCAACTGGGAGCGTAGCATCTCTATAAAGAAAATATCACATACTCATCCAGAACATCTGGTGAACCTTCCGGAAGTGACAGTGAGATGTAAAAACCAGCACACGAATGAAGAATGTTCCCATGATAAATGATCAGAAGTAACCTCACCATAAGGCTCAGTGGTTCTTCGAAGGAAGAACGGCATGGATGGGTAGGTGGAAAAGGACTGCAAGGGGGAAAGCTGATTGCCTCTGAAACCACAGGATTTCAACATGGCAGGTCCCAGTGGACCCTGGCAAAGATGGCCCCAGATGCACCCTGGATCAAAGGTCTGCTTCTCCCATTGGTAATGTGTTCCTTTGAGGAGAATTGATCCAGCCTGAACCTCTTTGGGGCCTGAGGAGGCAGAAGGTGGGAAGCTCACTGAATCGGGATTTTCTCTGGTGGTTTTTAGAACAGAGAAGGATTCTACTTTATTTTGGTCAGAATAAAGAAAATTATTTTACCAGACATGCAAACTCTTCTGCATCTGCTTGATTTCCACGATGTGATACATAATAGTCCCATTTGTCTCCCTGCAACTACCTCCCTGATTGTCAGGGTCGATTGCTGTGTTAAGCTTGAGGCAGGGGCATGGGATGGAGCAGTCGTAGCAGCTGCTTAGAACACCTTGCTCAGGCTCTAGAAAGCCTGCGTTTCTGCAAGCACCTGTGGCTTTGCACCTGGGGGATTCCATCTTTGGGACGGGCCAGGGGTGCTGGGAGTGAATGGCCCTGAGAACAGCCCTCAGCTCATGGTGGATGGGGTTTGGGGGATCAATACCCCAGCTTTCTCACCTCTGGGGACTGGGGGAGATGACTCAGAGGGACGTTCCACATAGTATCCCAGAATTTTCCAGTGGCTTGAATTCCAATGGCCCACAGTGGATAGTATACCTCCCAGGCAACTCTGGTCCTCAATGTCCTGTCCCAGAGTTTGCTTCTATCTTAAGACAACAGGACATCCTCTCCCTTATTCACACAGGATATGTTCCAAGACCCCCAGTAGATGCTTCAAACCATGGATAGTACGGAACCCTAAATATTCTATGTTTTTTCCTAAACATAGATAGCTGTGATAAAGGTTTAATTTATAAATTAGGCAAAACAATGATAACACCAGCACAAATTTCTTTTTCCTTCTTCACGATTTCATCGGTAGAAGATTCATTCTTACCATAGATCTGAGCAAGCTCAGCATACAATTTTTCCTTCTTCTCTTATTAAGTGAGAACTTTCACTTGAAGAAAGTGCTTTCTGGCTTCTCTTTGGCATCTTCGAATTGTTGGCGTCACCACGCGTGTGCTTTGGGGCCGTTATTAAGTCAAATAAGGGTTCCTTGAACACAAGCACTGTGATACCATGACAGTCGTTCTGATGACTGGGCCGGCTGCTAAGTGGCTCCCAGGTGGCTGCATATACAGCAACAGCATGCTGGACAAAGACGGAGTCATGTCCCAAGTGGACCCGGCAAACTTACGAATTATTTCTGGAATGTTCCATTTAATGTTTTCAAGCCACAGTTGACTGTGGGTAACTGAAACCATGGATTAGGGGAGACTACTGTATAGTGAGAAATACGCTGTGGTGATGGATGGATGTCATCCCTTCTCTTGGTAAACCTTCACCCTCTCCCGTGCGTCTGATGGGATTTCTGCTGTCTCTGGGGCATGAGGACGGAGCTCCCAGGCAGAAACCTTAAGTCTGAGAGGTAAGGGTGCCCGAGGAAGTGTGCGTCGTGCAGTACAGCAGTGTAAAAAATTTAACGAGCTTGCTTTTGACACCATCGTTTGTCTTAGCAGATTCGTGAGTGAGCAAGGCCAAAAACCTTATGCAGATTATCTTCACGGTGACACCAGTCAGCAGAAGCTGGGGCGATGACTGTCCAAACTCAGAGACATTTCTTGTAGGGATGCCGCCAGAGATTTTGGCTGAGCCTCTGTTTGATAATCCTGTGGCAGCTATCTCTGGGAAGGAGCAGTTTTTTTCTTGTTGAGAGACAAATAATGAGAGAGAGAGGGAGAGAGAGAGAAGCTTTCTGATCTTAGTCACTTCCCCTTTGGGACTGTGGGGTATTGGATTTTGTTGCCTGCCTCAAACGAGAGAACATATTGCTTCTCCCTGGACTGTCGGAAAGAAGATGTAGAAAGTTTGGCTTTTAGAATTTCATGCTGTTGAATATTCTGATTTTTAAAGAGAAGCTGAAAATTTGGATTTTTATGTGAAATCTCTCCAATGATTAAATGTTAGTTCCTTTTCTTCCCCTCCCCCTCTCCCTCCCTCCCTTCCCCTTTTCCCTCCCTCCCTCCCCTCCCTTCCAAAACTGTACAGGCCAAACCAGAATTAAAATAGAACAAAACAAAATAACTCCTTGGGCTGATTCAACACTTGGGTAACCAGTTTGTGACCTCCGACCTGTACAGTTAAGTGGGAGCGTTGTGGAACTGTGTTAAGTGGAAAATGACTAACTGACTTTTGTGCAGTGAAGGGATGAACTCCGTCCATTCACAAGGTTTGCTCCATGCCCATCACTACGCCAGGCCCTGGGATCCACGAGCGAATGAGAAACAGTCCCTGCCTCCAGAGGCCCCTCATCCAGTGGAAAGCATAGCTTAGTCTAGCTGCACGTGGTTAAAGTAACAGTACTCTATGCTAATTTGGTTTAAGCATAAAGGGGAATTTACTGGAAGGAACCCATGAACCTGTGGCTCTCATAGAACTCATGGGCAACCGGGCCTCATGAGAACCTGGAGTCAGCTCTAGAAAGTCAGGGCACTCTCTTGCACCCTCATAGTTTCCTTTTTTTTCCTTCTTCTTCTTCTCTCTTTTTCCTGGATAGATTGGCATTTTCTCTTAGGCAGGCACATGAACAAACATGGTCTCTCTGCAACTGCAGGTATACATTCTTCAGTTCAAGCCACAGATAGGTTGACTGGAGCTCAGCCTGCTCCAAATTCTCAGGAAAGAGTATTGGGTGGTCTTGACTCTTGGTCCCCTCCCATTCAAACATGATTTCTAGGGACCCATCCCTGTGGGTGGATGGGGGAGGGTGTGAATGTTCATAGAAAGGGGACATGTCGTCTGCAAGAGGCCTCCTCCAGGAGGAAGGAAACTTCATTCACTGAGTACCTGAGGTTGACCTAGCCTCTTCTAGAGAGAGTAGTCAATAACCCAAAGACATCCTCACCGCCTTCAGGGAGCTTACATTCTCTGGAGAGTAGAGAGACACAGAAAAGAAACAACAAAGCAATCTGACATAGGGGGGAGTGTGACAAATTGTTTAGAGAGAGACTGAGGAGGGGCTGTGGAGGGGTGATCTACAGCTGTCAAGGGAGACGGCTCAGGGAAGGGCTCTCCGAGGAGCTGACATTTAATCTGAGATCTGACAGGTAAGAAGGACCTGGAGTAACATGGTCAGATTTATGTTTGAGACAGATGACTCTGGCAGAAGGAAAAAAAGGATCTTTCTCTCCATGGTCTCAGGAAACAAAGCTCCCTAAATCAACTTGCTGACAAGGGAAGGAATTTTACAGGATTGCCTACCAAGGTGACCTTGTCATCTTCAATCAGCCCTGGCTTATTTGCATCTTTGAGCAATAAAAATCAGCCTTTACCTGTCTAGCATTTTAGAGTTTATTATGCATTCACACCTCCAGTTACATATTTACCCTCCAAGCACTACTTTGAGGGGGCAGGACAGGAACTTTCTCCATTTCACAAGATACTGGGACTAACAGAGACCGTGCCATTTACCCCACCAAGTAGGGGCAGAACTAAGACCTTCAGGCAACTCCCCAAGTGCATTGGGTTATGTTACTAAGTAGGAAAATGCCACATTTGTCCAGAATCATCATTTTCCCGTGACTCTTGTTCGGTGGAATCAGTAGGAATGTGAGCCGGGCTACTTTTCTTTCACCATCTCTCAGCTTAGCAACGGGACCCCAAAACCTTAATCATCTCTCCTCCCAAACCCCATATGTTTGTCCATATCTTTTTTAAAAATATGTTTAAAAAAATACTTTTCTCTCTCCAGGGCAACAGAATCTGGAAGCTCATTCTATCACAGGCCTGTGTTACTTGCCTGAAAGCATAAGCATGGCCTCCACCCCGTCCCGTTACCTGCACGTCCTGATTTGTGTACAAAGGGTCACTGACAAAGGTTTTTCTTAACCGGAGCTATATACCTCAGAATCACCCAGGGAGCTTCTTGAAAATTCAGCTCCCTGGGCCTCTCCCCAGACCCAGTGATTTTGGGGTCCTTCGTCAGGGAAGGGAGGCCTGTGCAGGGCTTCCATGCAGAGCTAGGCTGGCATCTGTCTGAGGGGCTCTGTTCAAGGACTGCAGACTGGTGTATTTGTTTGAGCAATTGTCCATGAGATGGCAGTAAAGTTGCATTTAACTTCTGAAAGGGGTCAAACGAGTGTTCTGACCATGATTTTACAACAGGTAAAGGCAAAACGTGTCTTGAGGAAGGGGCATCTTTTTTTTTTTTTCCTAATTTGCGCTGTTACCTTATGGGTCAGTGGTTACCTCAGGCTTATGTCTTAGGACAAAGTGCTGGCGAAAGCCCCCAAACCTGCATTTCTAAGAATGTGCTCGTTTTGAAGAACACAAGTTCCACAGGATGTTAATAGGTTTCTGAACAAAGTTTGTGTCCTCAAATATATTGAGCTCTGAAGAGTCTAGAAGCAGATACTGACAATTTGTGTAAGTCAGTTTGGCCCGTGTGCCTCAGGAAGCTCTCACAAGGATGGTGTCTACAGCACTTCCAGTGACCTGACTGCTGCCCAGGATTCACTTTGGGAAGCACTCTAAGAATCTGATTCTGTTGAACGGCTGGGAGGCAGTTGCTGTGGAACTGTGTGGACTGTAGCGGGTCTAATTTAAGGCAGTGTCCCCTGCCCTCCAAATCTCTGTAGTTCCCAAGTTCCGAGAGTGAGAATTCAGATAGCCAGTTCAGATAGGAAAGGCTAACCCCTGATCAAACTCAGGTTCCTGAGTTTTCAAAGGGAGTTTGTACAGGGAGGGCCATACCTGGTACTTTCAGCTCCTGGGGTCTGAGGGTCGGAGGTGGCAGAGTGAGGGGAGGTTGCAATCCGAAGGGAAAGGGGGCAGTGCTCCTCTAGGAATCTGGTTTTGTGGATGCTCAGAACAACAGTCTGGACAGATGGAGAAAGCTGCTAACAGGGTAGTTTCCATCTTTCCCAAGGTCAGCAGGCTTACTTAGCAACAGAGGGGAGGGAGTAGAAGAATGAGCTGTGTAGAAAGCCCCGAGAGGAACCACATTGCAGGTGTCTCATCTGGGAAGTGGTCTGACACACAGTGGGGGGAGGAAGGGAGAGGGAAGGAGAGGGAGAGGAGAAGGAAGGGAGAGAACGAGAGAGAGAGAGAGAGAGAGGGAGAGGGAGGGAGGGAGGGAGAGAAAGGGGGAGGGAGGGAAGGGGAGAGGAGGAGGGAGGGCGAGAGGGAGGGAGGGAAAAGGAGAGAGAGGGAGGCAGGGATAAGGGGATAGGGAGATCTGAGAGAGAGAGAGAAAGAGAGAGAGAGAGACTTCCTACATCTTATAATTTTCCAGCTTGGAAGAGAAAGAGATCACAACTTGAAGGGGTATTCGGGAACCCACTGGGAATGAAGGAAGCTACCTCTGGTTAGGTAATCAGACTTCACAGCCAGAGGCAGAGTAATTCTTACTCCGAAAGGCAGACACAAAGCAGCAAGGGCTGAGGTCTTTCATTCAGGCTTGGAAGACAGGGTACCGGAGGAGAGTCATCATAAACAAGGTGGCCCCACGGAGGGGAGATCAGAGGTCCCGGTCCGAAGACAGCATCTAACAAGGAGGCCTGTGGGCATCCCTGCCCTGTCTGTCTGGGCAAAGGGGTATTACCCCACGAGGAGCAACCATCAGGAAACCCTCTTCCTTCTGAAGCTGACTGTGAGGAACTTGCCTGCCTCTCACTCTGGTTTCTTATGAACCACAAGCAGAAGCCATACACAACACATCTGAACACGTCACAGTGCAATTTTATTCACAGGACTGGACATAGACGGGCCCAAGCCTATCACATGTTGCAAACGACCGCTTGTCATTTGTGAGGTGATCTTTAGGACCAACAGACAATTGTACAAAATTGAATAGTTGTGATACATTTTAACGTGAATTAAAAAGATCTGAGAACTTTGGCTTTTTCCTTTTTCCATAAAATCTATTGCTTTTTGAATCAAACCAAATATTAAAGACTTGATTGGATTTAATGCCAGTTAACATGTTCTTCTAAGTAGGTAACAGTAGAGAGAATACAAAGATACGGACAAAACTGTGAACGTGGTTTGCAAGTGGCTGTAGTTTTGGAAAAACCGGAGCGGGAGAAAAGCCCTGGCCTCTGGAGCCTGACAAGTCTGACTTGTGTTCCTCATTAGCTGTGTGACCTTGTGCAAATTATTTAACTTCTCTGTCTCGGTTGCCACGTTTGGAAACATTAAAGGCTATTTGATATTGATTTCCTGCCAAGTAGCAGGCCCTGTTATGTTTGAGGGTCCCCAGGGAGAGTCTCAGATGTGCTTGCAACCTGGCCTGTCCGGAGGGGTTGCCCTTTAGGCTTGGATGGGGGCACAGGAGCAGGAGGCAGGGACGTGGCCACGTCCTTGGTCTGCAGAACTGCCCTTCTCTGCCTCCCTGTGCCACACAGAACCCAGGCCCTTCAGACAAAGCTTCAGAGACACAGGTAGGAGTTAGCACTATGGCTGCCACACATCCATGTGGCCCCACTTCGAGGCCTTTCCCGGGATGTGCGTCCCTTCCTGGTCCTCCCCCTTAGTGCGTGACTGTGTTTCCTGCTCTTGTCTATCAGAGTGACTCATGCCACTGCCATGAATAACATGGTTATATGGAGAGAGGCAGATTAGACTGGCATAGGAGACCATGGTTTCATGCTGTCTCAGCCTCTGTAATTTCAGGCATGACATACAGCCAGTCCGTCAAAAGCGCTTAGTAGCTATGTCACTTGGGTAGGAGACCTACCTCTCGAAGGTTCATGTTCCAGGAAGTATGAATCCAAAATCTACCCTCCCGCCAGCAGTAGACAAGTGTGCTTGTTTCGGTGTGATCTTCAACCCTGAACATAGTTTTAAAAATCTTGGCTAATTTGGTAATATTTTACTTTTCATTTATTTGTACTAGAGTGGTTGATCTTCTTTCCCCATACGTTTGTCACGTTCGCCGCTTTGGTGAGTTATTTTTGTCTTTTGCTTCCCCCCAACCCCCTGCATGCCACTCCCCCCCCAACCACTGGCAGTGTTAGTATATTTTTTGGTTTGTTTTGTAATGACTCTTAAAAGTCACCTTTTACTTTATAAAGTTCTGCTTAGCATTGCTTATCAACTTTTATATATACATACATATTCATATGAGAGAGAGAGAGAGAGAGACTATTTAAAAGTTCATGTCTCCGCTGGTGTCGTATGTAAGTAATGAAACTGAATTCCACTCCTGAAACCAATATTGCACCATGTGTTAAGTAACTAGAATTTATTTTACTTTATGTTTTTAAAATTCAAGTTAGTTTACATATAGTGAGTGTATCATTAGTTTCAGGGTAGAGTTTAGTGATTCATCAGTTGCATGTAACACCCAGTGCTCATTACATCATGTGCCCTCCTTCATGCCCGTCACCCAATTACCCCATCCCCCACCCACTTCCCCTCCACCAACCCTGTTTGTTCCCTACAGTTAAGAGTCTCTTATGGTTTGCCTCTCTTTCTGTTTTTATATTATTTTATTTTTCCTTCCCTCCCCGTGTTCATCTGTTTTGTTTCTTAAATTCCACATATGAGTGAAATCATCTGGTATTTGTCTTTCTCTGACTTATTTATCTTAGCATAATACACTCTAGTTCTATCCACATCATTGCAGATGGCAAGATTTCATTTCTTCTTGATGGCTGAGTAGTATTCCGTTGTATACATATACATTTCCTTTATCCATTTATCCGCTGATGGACATCTGGGCTCTTTCCCCAGTTTGGCTATTGTGGACATTGCTGCTGCTATAAACATTGGGGTGCAGGTGCCCCTTTGAATCACTATGATTGTACCCTTTGGATAAATACCTAGTACAATTGCTGGGTCATAGGGTAGCTCTATTTTTAACTTTTTGAGGAAATGCCATACTGTTTTCCAGAGTGGCTGCACCAGTTTGCATTCCCACCAACAGTGTAAGAGGGTTCCCCTTTCTCCGCATCCTCGCCAACATTTGTTGTTCCCTGACTTGTTAATTTTAGCCATTTAGACTGGTGTGAGGTGGTATCTCATTGTGGTTTTGATTTGTATTTCCCAGATGCTGAGTGATGTTGAGTATTTTTTCATATATCTGTTACCTATTTGTATGTCTTTTTTGGAGAAATGTCTGCTCATGTCTTCTGTCCTTTTCTTGACTACATTTTTTTGTTTTTGTTTTTTGGCGTGTTGAATTTGGTGAGTTCTTTATAGATTTTGGATACTAGCCCTTTATCTGATTTGCATTTGCAAATATCTTCTCCTGTTCTCTAGGTTATCTTTTAGTTTGTTGACTGTTTCCTTGCTCTGCAGAAGCTTTTTATCTTGTTGAAGTTCCAGTAGTTCATTTTTGTTTTGGTTCCCTTACCTTTAGAGATGTGTCTTGGAAGAAGTTTCTGCGGTCAAGGTCACTGAGGTTGCTGCCTGTGTTCTCCTCTAGGATTTTGATGGATTCCTGTCTCACATTGAGGTCCTTCATCCATTTCGAGTCTATTTTGTGTAAGGAAATGGTCACGTTTCATTCTTCTGCATGTGGCTGCTCACTTTTCCCAACACCATTTGTTGAAGAGACTGTCTTTTTCCCATTGGATATTCTTTCCTGCTTTGTCCAAGATTAGTTGACCATATCTGGGCTTTTATTCTGGGTTCATTTCAGGGCTTTCTATTCCGTTCCATTAATCTCTGTGTCTGTTTTTGTGCAGTACCATACTGTCTTAATGACCACAGCTTTGTATTATAGCTTCAAATCCTAAATCATGATGCCTCCAGCTTTGCTTTTCTTTTTCAGGATTGCTTTGGCTATTCTGGGCATTTTCTGGTTTCATACAAATTTTAGAACTGTTTGCTCTAGCTCTGTGAAAAACGCTGGTGCTATTATGATGGGGATTGAATTAAATGTGTAGATTACTTTGGGTAGTATAAATATTTTAACAATATTTATTTTTCCAATCCATGAGCGTGGAATATCTTTCCACTTCTTGTGTCCTCTTCAGTTTGTTTCATAAGCAATCTTTAGTTTTCAGAGTACAGATATTTTGCCTCTTTGGTTAGGTTTATTCCTGGGTATCTTATGGTGTTTGGTGCAATTGTAAATAGGATCGATTCCTTGACTTTTTTTTTTTCTCACTGTTGCTATGTTATTGGTGCATAAGAATGCGACAGACTTCTGTTCTCTTTTCTGTGTTATTTTATATTCGGCGACTTAGCTGAATTTTTGTAGCAATTTTTTGGTGGAGTCTTTTCGGTTTTCTACATAGAATATCATGTCATCTGGGAAGAGGGAGAGTTTGACTTCTTTTTTTGCTGATTTGGATGCCTTTTATTTCTTTTCGTTGTCTGATTGCTGCGGCCATCAGTACTATGTTGAACAGCAGTGGTGAGAGTGGAAATTCCTGACCTTAGGGGAAAAGCTCTCAGTTTTTCCCCATTGAGGATGATACTATCTATGGGTTTTTCAACGATGGCCTTTAGGATGTTGAGATGTGTTCCCTTTATCCCTACACTGCAGACTATATATTGCTTAGATCTCCTTTGAGCAAGTACCTGACCGTGATAGCTTCTTGACCTTTCTTTTGGGGAGAATTCCTCCATCTTGTCATTTTGGCTAAGTTTCTATCTTTTGCTTGTTATGAAATCTTATTGTTTCCTGCACTTCAGGGTAATGCTATACTAAAAAGTGGTCCCACACTCTACAGGGCCTGGCACTTCAGGAAGTGTGTCTGGTGTGTGCTGTGTGCACTCTGCTGTTGTGTTTTGGCTGCTCTTTCTTACAGGTCAGTTCTCTGCAAGAGAAGTTCCTTCTTGCTTGCAGTGGGGAGTGTTTGGTCCTTTCAGTAGGTGTGCTTTGATTTGTTTGTTGAAAAAAGCCTGTGGTGAAGAAGAAGAAGAAGAAGAAGAAGAAGAAGAAGAAGAAGAAGAAGAAGGAGAAGAAGAAGAAAGAAGGGGAGGAAGGAAAGAAGGAAAGAAAGAAAAGAGAGAAAAAGAAAAGGAAAAAAACCCACACCTGATTCAAAAATAAGAGAAAAGGAAAAAGAATGAAAAAACAAACAATCAAAAAAAAAAAAAAAGCTGTAAGCCAAATTCCTAAAAAAAGAGAAAAAAAATAAAGAAAAAGAAAAGAAAAATATAGCCTAGGGGTGCCTGGATGGTTCACTTGGTTAAGCCTCCAGCTCTTGGTTTTGGCTGAGGTCATGAGCTCACGCTTTGTGGAAGTGAGCCCTGCATAGGGTTCTGCACTCAGTGGGGCATCTGCTTGAAGATTCTCTCCCTCTGCCCGTCCCCTTGCTCTCTCTATCCCCTCTGTTTCGCAAAAATAAATAAATAAACCTTAAAAAAAAAAAAGAAAAAAGAAGCCTTATCCAAAGAGAGAGAGAAAGGAAATGAAAAAACCTAACAAACAAAAAACTATAATTCTGATTCCAAAGGAAAAAAAGAAAAAGAAAAAGAAAAGAAAAAAGAATAGAGAAAAAGAAAAACCACAACAGTCTGGTCCTATTTCCGCCGGAGCTGAGGGTGATCAGTGGGTTGGTGCATGAGGTGTGCTGTCTGTGTTCTTCCCGGAGTCAATCTGCTCCCTTAGAAAAAGCATTTGCTAAGCACAGCGGTACGGGATCTGACATGAGTGGCTTCCACCTTGACTGGGGACTGCTGTCTTCCTCTCTTATGCAGACAGTGTAGGTAGCAGGGGTGAAATGGCAACACCCCACTCTCTCATCCTTGGACGGGGGATCTCACACCCCCCAAGCTGTCCAGGAAGCCCTCACAGATAAGCTAGGGTCGAGGGTGGAGGGTCCTTAGCACACCTGGCACCACAACTCTCCTGAGTTTATCTCTGGCGCAGCTGGGACTCAAAACTCCAAACCCACTGCTTGGATCCACTCCCTCCTCTGGGTTAGAGGCTCCCTGAGCTCTGACGAGTGCTCTTTGTCCCAGAAAAACAGTCCCCCTCTTGTGCGATGCACGGATTCTATGCTTTGGCAACCCCAAAAAGCAGTGACCAGGTTATCAGCCTCTGTGTGTGCCTTTGTTCACTGCGGATGAAAGGCTGTTTGCTGGTGCCTGCAGGATCTTTTGTCCTTGGAGAAGATATACACCCTCTTCCAAATGTACTCCAGGAAGGGGAATGATCTCTACCAGTGTGACCCCTGAGATGCCTACACCACTTTGTCTGCGCTCCTGGGCCAGAGCTGTCCTTCTTTCCAGGAACGCACGCCATAGCAACAGCTCTCCGGGGAAAGTTGTGCACTTCCAAAAGCTCAGAGTTTGAGCTACACTCACTGTTTGCAAAAAACCTGTGCCGCTCAATTCCCCCAGCTCCCCAGTCTGTGGTCTGAGAGGTTTTCTTCTTGTGTGGACCAGATGCCACTCTCTCAATCCATCTTTCCCTCTCTCCCTTTTCTCTCCCTGCCAAAAGGGTTCCCTCCCATCCGTAGCACGGCAACTTTTCTCTCCCCCAATTCACTTCCAGGCATTTTGCACCTGCCACATTGTCTCCCTCCAACCGTAGAAATCCTTCTTTGAATCCTCAGATTGATTTCCTGGGTTTCCCAAGGGATCGGACCTCGACACAGCTGTGTTCAAGGAACGAGGAAAACCCCAGGTACCCCTACTTCTCTGCCATCTGAATTCCTCCTTAACCAACTAGAATTTAAATAAAAATTTGAAAAAAATCAAGTCTGCATCTCAGTTGGCTGTCATTTCTGAATTTGTTTTAACAGAATGATTTTTATTCTAGTCGTTCCAGTCATGTTTTTTTTTCTGTCTAGTAGTTTTTCCTCCAACGCCTTATTATAAAAAACTTAACCTATCACCTTGATTCTACAGTTGACATTTTATTCTATTTGCTTTATCTCATATTTATTTGTGTAGAAATTTTTATTTTATTTTTTATTTTATTTATTTTTTTAAAGATTTTATTTATTTATTCAACAGAGATAGAGACAGCCAGCGAGAGAGGGAACACAAGCAGGGGGAGTGGGAGAGGAAGAAGCAGGCTCCCAGTGGAGGAGCCTGATGTGGGGCTCGATCCCATAACGCCGGGATCACGCCCTGAGCAGAAGGCAGACGCTTAACCGCTGTGCCACCCAGGTGCCCCTGTGTAGAAATTTTTAAACTAAAAATTTAATTTTTGGACATTGTGGATTTTACATTGCTGATTGCTGGATTGTGTTGTGATCCTTCTAGGGATGTTGGATGCAGTCCTGGCAGTTAAATTATGTCCTTAAGTTACATGAAGATTAAGTTGACATTTTGAGACTGGTGAAGCTTTGTTAGGTTGGGCTTAAAGTATCCTTCCTGGCTAGTTTATGCCTACCACTAGTCCATGCCGCCTGGGGAGCCTGACCATCTCCCAGATCAGGGCGAGCTCCCTGACATTCTATGCCCAGCCTTGTAGGGTTTCTCCTGGCACAAGTGAGACTTAGCGTTTAACAACAGACTAGAGGGCGCCCCCTATGTACGTGTTTGGAATTCTTTCTTTGGGTAGCTTCTTCATTTCTGGTTCTCTGCCCTACAAATTCCAGAAGCCTCAGCCTCATTGAATTTAATGTCTGAAGAGAGCAGAAGGAATTAACTGAGAATTATTAAACCCTACTTCAAAATTGTTGCATGTAATTATGTATAGAAAACTACAGAAATTATTCAGTGCGGTTCTGCTATTAACATGCAGTTTCTTCTTTACTAAGATAATAGTGAAAACACTCAGTCAGGCATGGTTCACCTTTGTCTTCTGCTATTTTGTTCAAGTTCTGCTGCTATTCCTCTGTGTGTCTCAGTGTTCTTATCTTAAAAGCTCTCAATTCTAGGGGCGCCTGGGTGGCGCAGTCATTAAGCGTCTGCCTTTGGCTCAGGGCGTGATCCTGGCGTCCTGGGATCGAGCCCCACATCAGGCTCCTAGCAGAGGAGCCTGCTTCTTCCTCTCCCACTCCCCCTGCTTGTGTTCCCTCTCTTGCTGGCTGTCTCTCTCTGTCAAATAAACAGATAAAATCTTAAAAAAAAAAAAAAAAGCTTTCAATTCTGAGTGTCTTCTTATATTGGAGATCTTCTTTTCTTTAAAATTTTTCATTGTAAAAAGTTAAAACACACATAAAAGTAGAGAGCATAGTATAACTACTCCCCTAATCTCATCACTCATCTTCAACTTTTACCAACAGTTGAAGCCTCTTGTTCCTAATTGCAGAATACTGTCAGATTTTACACCTGCAATTCCTCTAAGGCAATAGTTGTTAACCTTGGCTGCATATTAGAATCACTGCGAAAGCTTTTAAAAGATCTATTCCTAGGCCACATTCAAGGCCAATTAAATCTGGATCTCTGCTGGTGGGACCTTGGCATCCTTAGTTTATAGAGCTCCCCACGTGATCCCAGTGTGCAGCCAACGTGGAGAATTGCTGCTCTCAGCTCATCTTATAATGAGTCTCCATCAGCCGCATCCCAGGGAGGTCTCCCCATCTTCCAGTAGGATGTGGACAGAGCTGTCCACGGGTCACTGATGAGGGGTGGCTGAGTCTGGCTGTGTTTGTGGGAGGCTGTCGCTCAGCTGTGCTCTATGACTATATACCTTTTGCTTAGGGGTTTCTGGATGCTGTCCTTTGTTGATGTGATGGTAGGGGGAAGGATTTGCTCAATGTTTTTTTGGTGGGAACCGCCACTTCCAAATTAGATTTGTTAGGCAGAAACACAGGCACCAAGAGCATTTTTTTTTTTTTAAGATTTTATTTATTCATTTGAGAGAAAGAGAGAGAAAGTGCATGTGCGTGAGCAAGGGAGCACAAGCAGGGGGAGAAGCAGAGGGAGAGGGAGAAGCAGGCTCCCTGCTGAGCAGGCAGCCCAACATGGGGCTCTATCCCAGAGCCCTGGGACCATGACCTGAGCTGAAGGCAGATGCTTAACCGACTGAGCCACCCAGGTGCCCCTAGAGGGTTCTTAATGAACAGTCAACAGCTTCTTGAGCAGCTTGGTGCTAATGTGTGTTTATTTATTTATTTTCCCATTTTTTTTTAAGATTTTATTTATTTATCTGAGACAGAGAGGGAGAGAGAGAGGGCACAAGGGGGGAGGGGCAGAGGGCAAGGGAGAAGCAGGCTCCCCACTGAGCAGAGAGCCCAATGCCGTGCTCAGTCCCAGGACTCTGGGATCATGACCAGAGCCAAAGGCAAACACTTAACCCACTGAGCCACCTATTTGAGCTACCCTATTTTCCTTTTAAAAAAAAAATTTTTTTATTTTACTCTGAGTCTTATGGTAAGTGTGTGAAGTATCATTTTAGAGATGGAAACAAAGATGTATAATATTAGAGAGCTGTGCTCAAGGCTGCGGACACTGTTGTTAGGCCCCAAACCAGGACTAGTTCCCGGTTTTTTGCTGTGTATGCCAGTGCCCTCTCCCTTACATGAGTGTGTCTTCTGGGTGGGCTATGAGCACGCTGTGGATCCCGAGGAGAAAACTTGGAAAACTGCAGGAAATTCTAGTGCTCAGTGCAGGAATTTTATTTATGTGGCCATGAGTTCTCCTTGTTCAGGGCTGTCTCCATGGCACCCTTGTACTCTTGGTCATAGTAGGCCTGGTGGGATTTAGGAAAGATGTCAAATACCTTTGAAGAAATATGGCCTTATCAACATCTAGGGGAGAGAGAAGCATGCTTATGCACTGCTGTGGGAGAGTAAATTCAGCCACTTTAGGGGGGACTTTGGTAGTATCTCTTAATATAAGTGTGTAAGCCCTATGACTGAGCAATTTCACTTAGAGATGTTTACTCTAGAAAAATGCTCACTGTGCCCTGGGCGGGAAGTATGGACCATTCATCACAGCGTTGTTTGTAATAGTGAAAAATTTGAAACAAGTCAAGTGTTTATTATTGTGGAATTACTAACCCTTTAATGTTAAATGGATAATGGCATAAGATTACTCGGAAATACTATGCACGAATTAACAGTAATAAGTAGATTTATGTATACTAATATGCAAAGACTTCTAAGATATAGTGTGGAGAAAAAAAGAAAGTTGTAGAAATGAAAGTACAATGTGAAATAATTTACATGAAACAAAATGAAGAAGAAATAAAATAATGTATACAGGTACTGCTTAAAAAGAGTCTGGAAGAAATATACACCAAATTAGTAATGGTAGTTATTTCCAAAATGGAGAGAGGAGACTGGTCTTAGGAATGGGTGGTAAAAGGGTACTTTAACTGAATGGCTATTATTGTTTTAAAAATGAATGTTTTAGGATCTAAATGAAATACAATTTCCTTGAAAAACAAATGAACACCTATTAAGCCAAACTGGCCTTTTATTCAGTGCAACCTGTAAGACTATGACATTGCTTCTTGAGAACTGAAATCCTTATGTGAATTCCGTACAGACTATTTCATCTTTCCCCTTCCCAGACCCATCTTACATTTAATTTGGCTCAAGGGCCATTGAGCCATACTTAAAAGGATCAGGAACAATCTAGTAATTGTCTTGATTTTAGCAAAAAGTCAAGTGTGATTCCGTAGGCCAATGACACTTGACTTTTCTAGAGTGCTGTCTACAGGGGTTCTTGGTTTGCTCCTTGTGCTCTAAGAGGGATGGGTAGGGAGCCGTGGCTCATCACGCATCTGCAGGCCGAATTGTGCCACTGTTACCAAGCCCCAAGCTCAGTTTTGATTGGAGAGCAATTTGAGCTTTATTTGGAAGGCTGGCAACTTAGGGAGAAAGCAGACTCTTGTCCAAAAATCAATTCTGAGATTTCTGCCTGGCTCAGGAGTTTTTAAAGGGGCTTAGCATAGTTCATCAGGAAAGGGAGTGCAGTGGTCTGTAACACTTCTTGATTACATGCAGACTTGACAGTGTCACCTACAAATGTTATCTCAGTGCTTGGGGTTGTGCAAGGGGGTCTGGTTCCTGTTTGGTGTTGTGCAGGAGTATTCTGTTCTTTCTGCAAAGGAGAGCAAGATCTATGCAATGGGAGGTTAGTAAAATCACTTGCGTGACCTAAAAGAAGAAAAATATTTTGCTAAAAACATCGCTAAGCTGATCAGAAAGCTATCTTGAAACCAGTTGATCCTTAAGGCCAGATGGAGTGTCAGTCAGCAAACATTTGTTAAATAAATGAATGAAATATTTATTAAATTCTTGCTGTGTATTTGGGCTATGCAATGGAGACACAGAGGTGATCATTCCCTGCCCTGGGGGGCTCAATATCATTGATGGAGATAGATGGAGATGGTGGGCTACCTACTGATGGTCAGATGGAGATGGTGATGCTACCTACTGATGGTCAGATGGAGATGGTGATGCTATCTACTGATGGTCAGATGGAGATGGTGGGCTACCTACTGATGGTCAGATGGAGATGGTGGGCTACCTACTGATGGTCAGATGGAGATGGTGATGCTACCTACTGATGGGCATATGGAGATGGTGATGCTACCTACTGATGGTCAGATGGAGATGGTGGGCTACCTACTGATGGTCAGATGGAGATGGTGGGCTACCTACTGATGGTCAGATGGAGATGGTGGGCTACCTACTGATGGTCAGATGCAGATGGTGGGCTACTACTTCATCAAGGAGAGGAAAGACCTCTTTAAGGAAATGGCATTTTTGATAGAAACTGAAGGATGAGTAGAGTTAGGCTTAAGACAAGCTGGAAAGGTAATTCCTAGCAGGAAAAAAGCAAATGTAAGGGCCCTGAAGTAAGTATAAGAAATAATAGAAATAGAAATAGAAGTAAATCCAGGGATGGGAGGAGTCTGTGAGGTGGCAAGAGATGAGGATGTGGACATGGACACGGCTGGGTTCTGCAGCCCTTGCCAGTCTTGAATTTTGAGTTTCCATAATGTGTAATAAAGGGCCTAGGATGTACCTGCCATGGAGTAGATCCAAAGTGAGATTTATTATTGTGTTTAATTTCACTGCTTTTAGAAACACTCCAGTTGCACTTGATTTATTTCAACCTGCAGTGATGTCTCCAATTTGCAATGTCATTGTAGTGCCCATTACATCATGTTATTTATGTGTCTGCAGGTTTTTCTTTAGTGATGCTCATACTCCATGGTTCCCTGTGATTTTGGTGGGCCTGTCCATCAGGTAGCTCCCTTTGCTACCCTTTTGGGGGTGGGTAGAGCCTTCGGACTGACCAATCAGAGCGTCCAGCAGTCTGGCTCAGTGATTCCTGTGGGGTAGAAAGGGCAGGTGGCCCAGAGAGAGCAGATCAGAATATGTTTGGAAGATTGGCACGGATGCGAGGGAAAAGGGGCTCTTTCTCTTCTTTAGTATTATAATATTACAGAAGAGTAGATCCCAGCCAGGGTTTGCCACGGTTTCTCTTTGCTTGTCCTTCTGTTTCTTGGCTCTGTTTCCTTCTGTGAGCGCTTCATGCTTAGAGAGGTTCTCTCTACGGGCAGTTGTGTTTTGGCAAACTGTTTGCATCTCCAGATCCAGCCATGCCTAAGCGTGAAGCATGACGTAAGTCCACTGGATGTATAAGAATACAATTCATTCCTCTAATTTACTTTTTTATGTTGGTCTTATCTCTCTAGATAGATAGTAGGTACCTAAGAGGCAAATTCTAAGCCCAACACTTTGTTGTGGTTGTTGTTGTGGTTGATCACAGTGCCCAGTATACTACTAAACATAGAGCAGTTGATCAGACTATATGGTGATTATTCGGTGACTGACAAAGAACGTAGGTCTCTAAGTTTGGTAGCAATATGTTGGATCATTTTACTCCTGCATTAATCAGTGGGTAACGAGCAATTCAAAATATAGGTTCATGTTTCCACTTTAGAGGGACTCCGTGAGCTGAAAAATTGCTCTTTGGGTTGAATGATTTGTTCGAAATACTATCCCCCCCCTCACCAGGTAATAAGAGGAAAGTGAAGAACACAGGGATATAATGTAGGTTTTGAGGAAAGCAGAGTATGGGAGTCCCATTTGGCATGGGTGTTTCATAGTTCCAATTCTTCCTGTCTTGGAGACACATTTTTGTTTCAGTCTCTCTAACATTTTGGAAAGAATGTGATTTGGGGCAAGAGGAGTTGATCACACTGGTACTGTTCAGTGACATGCTGCATGGCCTCCTGAGATGTGCTATGGAGTCCTCTCCCCTTGCTTTGCTCTGGCTGTAGCTCTGTCAGTGTCACTGGCTATTGGCTCTCAGCCTTTTCTTTATTAGAAAATCCTGGGGAAGAGGATTGATGTATTTGTTTATTAGCCTCCTTGATTACTGATGTTGATTTGATTTTTTTTTTCATTGTGCATGCAAATCAAATTGTTAGACGAAGCCTGAGCAGATGGTCCCCCTCTATCCTGGGAAGACATTGAATGCCATTGTGTGGGAAGTTTGGGGCAGTGGATTTTAAATCTCACCACCCTTACCAAGCCATTTTCTTTTCTTTTTTTAATTAAAAAAATTTTTAATTTAAATTCAAGTAGCCAACATACAGGACATCATTAGTTTCAGATGTAGTGTTCAATAATTCATCAGTTGCGGGGCGCCTGGGTGGCTCAGTTGGTTAAGCATCTGCCTTTGGCTCAGGTCATGATCCCAGGGTCCTGGGATCGAGCCCACATCTGGTTCTCTGTTCAGCGGGGAGCCTGCTTCTCCCTCGCCCTCTGCCTGCCACTCTCCTGCTTGTGCTCTCTCTCTCTGTCAAATAAATACATTAAATCTTTAAAAAAATAATTCATCAGTTGCATATAACACCCAGTGCTCATCACATCACATGCCCTCCTTAATGCCCATCACCCAATTACCCCATCCCCCCATGCATCTCCCCTCCAGCATCCCTCAGTTTCTTTCTTATAGTTAAGAGTCTTTCATGGTTTTTCTCCCTCTCTGATGACTTCCCATTCAGTTTTCCCTCCCTTCCCCTATGATCTTCTGGATTGTTTCTTATATTCCACAAATGAGAGGAACCATATGATAATTGTCTTTCTCTGATAGACTTATTTTGCTCAGCATAATATCCTCCAGTTCCATCCATGTCAAAGTAAATGGTAAGTATTCATGCTTTCTGATGGCTCAGTAATATCCCATTGTATATACATACCACATCTTTATCCATTCATCTATCAATGATCATCTCGGCCAAGCCATCTTCTTATAACTGAAAACTAGACTGTCATTTCAAATGGCCCTGAAGGAGTCTAGAACAGAAAGCCTGCACAGATTGTGCACACAAGCCTGCAAGGTGACTGGTGGAAAACCCTGTTTGAGTTGTCTGTTCAGCCCTTGGCAGCTCCCTTCACTGAGAACGTCCCACAGGGGAGCGCTCAACAGCCCTGCTGCTGCGACTTCATCCCTCCCCTTCTCCCTCTTCCCTCTCTTCTTCCTCATCTTCCTCCTTCTCCTTTGTTGGTCTATATGTACAGACAGCTGAGTAAATCATTTTCCCATCTCAGAAGGCTCTCACCATCAGTTGGAGCAAAGTCCCTCTTTTGTTCTGTACATGTGTTTCTCCTTGTTTTCTTTTTTTTTTTAAGATTTTATTTATTTATTTGACAGAGATGGAGACAGCCAACGAGAGAGGGAACACAAGCAGGGGGAGTGGGAGAGGAAGAAGCAGGCTCATAGCGGAGGAGCCTGATGTGGGGCTCGATCCCGTAACGCCAGGATCACGCCCTGAGCCGAAGGCAGACGCTTAATGACTGAGCCACCCAGGCGCCCCTCTCCTTGTTTTCTCATTTCACTTCCACATCTTTGACCCTGCCACCCCGCCAGGTACTCATCTTGTGTTTGATATATGTTCTGGAGAATGCATATTTTCTTGTAAAATAGGTAGAGTTCCCTTGGCATGTGTTTTTAATTTCATGACTGAGCTTGTGCTCTAGAGCCTGGGACTCGAAGTGTGACCCTTGGACCAGCAGCATCACCTGGAGATTGCTGGAAACACAGAATCTCGGGCCCTGCCCTGTACCTGCTGAAACAGACCCTGCATTTTAACGATACTAGTGATTTGCCTGTCTGTTTACGTTGGAGAAACTCTGATCTAGTTCGCATTCTGTTTCTTCCTTTTTTCTACTCAATAGTATAAGCTCTGTGTTGCTCTGTGTACAACAGTTGTTGCTTCTAATTGCTTCATTTCCATGCTATCCATCTACATTGTTTTCTTTTCCATTCTCCCAGTGGTAGACACCTTCTCTGGTTGCCTTGATTATGCTAAGTGACCCTACCTTTCTGGCCAGGTATTATTATTATTAAGTTTTATTTTATTTAAATTCAATTAATTAGCATATAGTGTACTACTAGTTTCGGAGGTATAGTTCAGTGATTCATCAGTTGCATATAACACCCAGTGCTCGCTATATCATATGCCCTCCATAATGCCTGTCACCCAGTTACCCCATCCCCCCATGGACCTCCCCTCTAGTAACCCTCAGTTTGTTTCCTATAGTTAAGACTCTCTTATAGTTTGTCTCCCTCTTTAATTTCATCTTATTTTATTTTTTCCTCCCTTCCCCTATGATCCTGTTTTGTTCATTAAATTCCAAATATGAATGAATTTCATATGATAATTGTCTTTCTTTGATTGAGTTATTTTAGCTTAGCATGATACCCTCTAGTTCCATCTGCAGCATTGCAAATCGTAAGATTTCTTTTTTGATGACTGAGTAATATTCCATTGTGTATATATGCCACATCTTCTTTATCCATTCATCTGTCAATGGGCATCTTGGATGTTTCCATAGTTTGGCTTTTGTGGACATTACTGATATAAGTATTGGGGTTCATATGTCCCTTTGGATCACTATGTTTGTATCTTTGGGGTAAATACTTAGTAGTGCAATTGCTGGGTTGTAGGGAGTTCTATTTTTAACTTTTTGAGGAACCTCCATACTGTTTTCCAAACTGGCTATCCCAACGTGACCAGCTTGCATCCCACCAACAGTGTAAGAAGGTTCCCCTTTCTCCACATCCTTGCCAACATTTGTTGTTTCCTGACTTGTTAATTTTAGTCATTCTGTCTGGTGTGAGGTGTTGTCTCATTGTGGTTTTGATTTGTATTTCCTAGAGGATGGGAGAAAGATGCCAGAGGAGTAGGTGACCCTACTTCAACTAGTTTCCTGAATCGACCTGTATTTCCCTGGTGCCAAGTGATGTAGAGCATTTTTTCATGTGTCTGTTGGCCATTTGTATGTCTTTGGAGAAATGTCTGTTCATGTTTTCTGTCCCCTTCTTGACTGGATTATTTGTTTTTTGGGCATTGAATTTCATAAGTTCTTTATAGATCTTATACTAGCCCCTTGTCTGATATGTCATTTGCCCATATCTTCTCGCATTCTGTAGGTTGTCTTTTAGTTTTGTTGATGTTTCCTTTGCTGTGCAAAAGTTTTTATCTTGAAATTCCAATAGCTCATTTTTGCTTTTGTTTCCCTTGCCTTTGGAGACATGTCTAGCAAGAAGTTGCTGCAGCCGGGATCGAAGAGGTTGCCATTTTTGTTCAGGATTTTGATGGATTCCTGTCCCACGTTTAGGTCTTTCATAAATTTTGAGTTTATTTTTGTGTATAGTATAAGAAAATGGTCCAGTTTCATTCTTATACATGTGGCTGTCCAATTTTCCTAATGCCATTTGTTGAAGAGACTTTCTTTTTTCCATTGGATATTCTTTCCTCTTTTGTCAAAGATTAGTTGACCATAGAGTTGAGGGTCCGTTTCTGGGCTCTCTATGCTGTTGCATTGATCCATGAGTCCATTTTTGTGCCAGTACTATACTGTTTTTATGACTACAGCTTTGTAATATAGCTTGAAGTCCGGAACTGTGCTGCTACCAACTTTGGTTTTCTTTTTCAACATTCCTCTTGCCAGGTATTAATGGTTTCACATTGGGACAATCAGATTCTTCCTTTAGGGAGTTTTTACCTGTGTCTGAGATATGACCACTCAACCTGTATTGATTGAGGAAATAAAAACTTGGCAATGGTGAAATGGGCATAACCTAGAAGAACAGAACAAGGGAGAAGCCACAAGGAGGGGAGCAGAGATGGGAGACAAATAGAAGGTTCTGATTCCTTCCTGATGTTTGGCTGCTGTGGGCTCCTTGGTGTACTTTCATTTGCTTAAATTGCACT
>NW_024424341.1:5298361-5341643 GCF_017311325.1 Ursus maritimus | reverse complement strand
CTCTTTCCTTTTTTTATTTGAAAAGTTTGCCTATTTTATTGTGATGACATATGTATAACATAAAACCATTTTGATCATTTTTAGGAGTACAATTCAGTGATATTATATTCCCATTGTTGTATAACCATCACCAGAATCCATCTCCAGAACCTTTTTGTCATCCCAAATTAAAATTTTGTACCTCCTCTTTTTCTGAAGCCGGCTTGAGCTGGTTTTTATTCTGTGTAGACCATTGACCATAAAAAAAAAACATTAAGCATCAGTTCTTGGTCTGTCACCAACTCATAATATGATGATATGATCTGAAACAAGTCTGTGGGATAGAAATGACTAATCTAAAAAGAAATGACTAATCTAGATAGAAGGAACATGTGATTGGATCAGGAGGGGTTTTGTTTTGTTTTGTTTTGTTTTGATTACGAGTTTTATTCCAGGCTTACGAGTGTGCTTCAGGTAGCCTGGGAACTCTCTGAAGTCAGATGGAGCGTTTGGCTTAATTGATATGTATTTTGGAGGAGAAGACCAATAGCTTTCATTAGACTTGTGGAGGGCTTCAAGGGCAATGGAAAGTTACTAACTGGTGGGTTTGATGATCTCTTGCTTTATTAAGTAAAATTTGCCCAAAGGATACACAGTCCCTGCTTCAGTTTGCAGAGAAGGCTGTGGGCTGTGAGGTGTGAGCTGGGAAGAGAAGGCCACCAGGGATGCCCATTTAGCCAGAGGGAGCAAGCTTTAGACTTCATCAGACACTCTTGTTCTCAGCAGAGCCTCAGAAAAATTGGAGCAGAAGGGTTGAGATGTGTCCAGGAGACTTTCTCCAAGGTGAGCAGCATGGTCCATCTCCATCTGGTTTTCTCCATCCCAGGGCCTCCCCGAAGCTCCGTGAATTAAATGAGGCAGACCACATAGAACACCTAGTGTCTCGCACGTGGAATATGGTCAATAAGTGTAAGCCATCATCATCATGAGGCAATGAAAATATTGGGAAAATGAAGTTTTTCCTACGTTTGACACGGTCTTTAAGATCAGATGTCATAAGCTGATAGATGACTAGGTGATGTCTGTGGCCAGCTGACTTGGTTTGTTTGGCCAAAAGAATTTGGGAAAAAAAGTACATTTGTTGTCAACGATGAAAAATGAGGAGATTTGCAAAGAAGTCCTGATTTTCAACTTAATTTTTATTTTATTTTTTTTTTAAATCAGAAGGTATGACAACCCTTGGCTGGAGCTGAACACTTAAGACTTCTGGGTATGTCCTCTCTGCTTGCCACAGCCCAAGCACTTTTCACAGCCTCCACTGGGCTTTGTCGTCCATGTTACTTGCCTGGCCTCTGTGGGCTTTGCAGTTTAGGACTATTTTAAAGTACTATGCCCAGTTTGGATCTAGGATGTGAAGATGTTGGAAGGAGCTTTGAGCAAACAAAGGCTAAAAGGATTTAAATTTAACTGACTATTTTAAAAGAAACTTTTCTTGTTATTTTCTTAGATACAAGAAAATTCAATCACTAGGCCCTGGCCACTTGTCTGGCTCCCCAGCGAAAGCAGCCCTAAACAACAGTTCAGGCTGTTGTGTGTCACAATGCCCGAGCTGCTGCTTCTGCTGCTGCCACCAGCTCTGCAGACCAGGAGTCCCCATGCGTGGCACCAGGTAACAGGAAAAGGACAGCCCTGTGCACTGGCTGGACCAGGTCCACGGAGGCTTTGGCTTTGGCGTTTCCAATGGCTGCAGGAGGAACTGGGTAACATGACCTGCACATGTGGAAGCCGAGCCAGCTTCACTTGAACCAGTAGAGGCAGAGAAAGTTGGTAGGTAGGGAGGTGCCTCTCCCCACCCCCACCCCCCGGCTGGCCGTACTGAGATGCAACTCCATGGGGGCTCCCTGAAGAGGACCTAAGTGACCCAGCAGTCAGCTGTGTTTTGTTGTGGAGTTGTGACAGCTTAAAACTTCAACACCTAGCATTCATTTTTCCTCTTTCCCACCTCCAATAAAGCTTTAGCATGTAAGCTTTGCTACAGGCTCTGCCTTCCAGGGAAACTGTAATAAAATGTATACGCTCATCTTAGGCAACTTGTGAGATCCTGAAAAGCATAAAGAAGACAATAAAGTAACTCACCCACAACCCTTCCAGCCAGTGATAACCAGTGTGACTATACTGGTGTATTTGAGGCTGCTGCTTACCTTCTTCCCTCCTTCTCTCTCTCCTCTGTCTCTCCCTCTCTGTCACTTAAGCAGGTGAGACAGGAAATTGAGGCTGGAAGAAATGACTCGAAAAGGTATGGCGGAGAGGACTGAATGTTTGTCTTGTTGCAAAGAAGGGCTTTTATAACGAAGATTCTGAATAAAAGGACAATAAATTAAATTAATTTTATTATTTTTAATTTATTTATTAAAATATATTTAATTTATTATTATTAATTTATTAAGTAAATACGTAATAGCAAAATCAGAGAGATTAGATGCATAAAAGAACTCCAAGATTGCCAGAAGTGTTCTGCATTGGAGGGGATTTGAGAAAGGAAGACTGTGTGATCCCTAATGACTGAAGAAAGCACTGGGCTGTGGGGGCAGAAAAACCAAAACCATGGCATGAAAGTGCTCAGGGCAGCACCTCTTCTGGCAGAAGAGAAACTAGCTAAAGAAAAACTGGCTCAGAAGATAAGCACTTGATGGGGAAAAAAGAGGGAGAAACAAGAGAAGGAGAAATAATGCCAATTGAGTTTATTGTGTTTACAAAAAAACTCGTATATGATTAATTGTCTTTGAATTTTCATAAGAGGTTGTTTGGCAATGGGGAAAAGGAATTGTAAATAAATATGTATAAAATGTAAATACATTTATAATAAGACATAGGTCTGAGAGTGTAAACTGCTCAATAAAGTGTAAGTAATACAATGTAGCCCGACACTGAGCTAAATAGTTCCTCACTGGTACTGTTTGCTAATTATTTGTGGCGGTGACTCAGGATGGATGGCAATAAAAGTTTGGGGGAATGTATTTTTGATTGACCCCAAAATGATTTTGCTGCAAAATTCAAATGTGGTGAGCATAATATGAAGTTTATACTCCTCAAGAGAACTCTATAGATTTTCATATCCCATTTACATCAATAGCAAGATAATTTACCTTGATTACAGGGAGGACTGAAGGAAGTAATTGTCATGTGCTGCTTATTGTAGTGCTTCCAAATAAATTAAAAACTCCAAAGATATAGAGGTTTTAAAACCAACCATAGGGCATGCACAATAGCATTTGTTTCAATAATCAATAGCAAACGATCCATGAATTAGAAATGCTTTCTTGGAGTGATCATAATGGTTTTTATTATTTTTCCTTTCCAGCTCATTAACAATCAGCTGTAAAAAAAACATGTCTGAACCCGGGTGGCCCTTTCCCAAGAAGGGGCTGTGTCTGTGTGTCTGTGTGTCTGAGCCCTGAGCGCTGACCACTGGGCCGAGGCAGAGCCTTCTTGCCATCTCAGACATTGCACGGCGGTGGCACCTGTGTCAGATCCAGGCTTCAGGTGTAAACACACACTTTGCACATTGTTTAAAAATTTTTTGAATTCATTGCCAATATTTAAAAATTAGGAGATTCCACATGAGTAAACAGACTTCTGCTTTCTCCTCTAAAAAATCAGAAAACTGGCCATATTAGGCCTGATTCTTCTATGATAGTCTGCCAGGGCTGAGGGTGACTGTCTCTTCTCTAAACGGGGATGACTTCTGCAGAGAGCACATTCCCCATCCTGCCTGCTTTACTCATTTTTTCTATCTTTCTGGCTTCTGTAGTCATTTGAACTTGGTATCATTACTCTATCCCCATCAGCTTTTACCCCTTAAGACCCCACTATTATGGGCTGAATTGTGTCCCTTCCAAAAGTCACATGTTGAAATCCTAACTCTAGTACCTGCGAATGTGATTGTATCTGGAGACGGAGAGAGCCTTTGGAGAGTTAATTAGGTAAAATGAGGTCATATGTATAATCCAACACGACTGGTGTCTTTATAAGAAGTAGAGAGTAGGACACAGACACGCACGGAGGGAAGACCATGTGAAGACAGAGGGAGAAGGCGGTCACCTGCAACCCAAGAAGAGAGGTCCCAGAAAAAAACAACTCCACCAACACCTTCATCTTAGACTTCTAGTATCCAGAACTGCAAGGGAATAAATTTCTGTTCTTTAAGCTACCCAGTCTGTGGAGCTATGTAACGGGAGCCATAGTAAACTGACACACCCACTCATCACTGGGCTCAGCAAGACGAGGGCTCTTCCTCATGGCACATTCTTCTAAGAAGTGGGGAGTGTAAGAAGCCATCACCATCACTGGGCTTGTCATCCTCATCCCACCATCACTTCCTAACCTGTATTTAGCTTTTTGGTCCTCCCGAAGCTCTTTGACATAACGTTTTGTAACACTAAACAAACATATGAGACTATCAGTATGGTCATGCCCATTTCTTCCGATGAGAAAACTGAGACCTGAGGAATTCGCTGGTCCCAACCCAGGTTGCTTACCTGTCACAGTACCGCAGCTTCCTGAAGCACTGCCTCCTCCCTCACTTCTCCCAAGGTGGAGAGGAGAGCCTGGAACAGGTTTGGGCAGTTTCAGAGAGCTCTAATGGATTGCTCCATGGTGTGGGGACCTCCAAAATCAGGGACATGGTCAGGAAATCTTGTCCTCTGATATCAATCCTTCTGAAAGACTGTGCATAATGGTTGAGTACAGCCTCTGAGAGGTCGTGAGACTCCTTTGCAAGTGAAACAAAGTATTTGTCAAGTCTGCAACCAGATAGCCTTGATGTTGGCATCCTTGGAAATTTGTTTCTGGAATATGTCTGAGGGAGGAGGCTCTGAGTAGTTTACAGACGTCAGGCAGCAACCCCTGGTGGAAAGTAGTGGCCCAGGGTCCTGATCACCAAAGCTTCATCCAAACTTGACCCAGGCTGAAGCCACCTCTGTCAGCAGGACCCCAGATCTAGATGGAAAGCGGGTCAGAGCAACTCGCTGTGTGCCCCTTTCTCTTCAGCCACACCTGGGTCCTGCAGATGCTGGCGTTTCTCAGGGGACTCTGTCTCATTCAGTCCATGAGCCGTGGAAGGAGGTAGGATAGAGAGCCAGGGGAAGGTTCCAATTGTTTTGACCTGTCATTCATGTGTTCTGTGGTGGTGGGGAACCCCTCTGTGCCCACCTCACATCCTCTCAGCCTCACCTGACTCCAGCCGTGGCTCAGGCAGGCACTTCTGCGGGCATCTACCTACTTCGCAGGGGTGATACCTCATCTCAAATGTGTGCTTTCTTTCTGAAGGCTTTGGAAGATGGGGTTCTATTGTAAGGGCTGCTGGCGGACTTCTGCAGCTGCCCAATGAGCCTCACTCATTAAACCCTCACTCCGCCACTACTCCCTGATTCTCCATTTTCAGGACCCTTTCTCTTTGGGCTCCCCTCCAAATCTTTACCTTGTTTTATTTAAAAGGGCCTTTTGCCCCTGCTGCCCTGCCTGGCCAACGACTTATTCGTACGTTCATTTCATGATAAATCATCACGTTATCATATTGTTTGTATGATCTAAAGAGGGGCCCATCCCTCCCAACTCACCCTTGGCTGCCTAAATTGGAGAGACAAGTAGACATTTCAAATCCTTCACGTTGTTTCCCTTCACCGGTCTTGGAGAAAGGAAGAAAGCTATTTAAAGACTTGCTATTCTGTGTGATAAGAATTATGACACTCTTCTTTCACTCTCAAACCTTAGAAAATTTTAAATTGGGCGCATTTGTGTTAAAATTCATTCAATTTCACTTAACCCAAACTAAAATTCAAGTTCTTACTCTTTACCAGGTTTCATGCTCAAGCAAGTCACAGCGAAGTAAACTGGAAATTACCAGACAGAGCCATAATGTTAACAGCACCGATGTGTGCAAGGTGCTTGGGAAGCACGGGAGGGAGGGAGGGTGGGGGCTGGGGAGGCATTAGCTTTATCCTGGAAAGTTGCCCCACTGCCTTGGCTTTCCCCGTCCCCAGCAGACTTGACAGGAATTGGTGTCACCTCATCCCCCATCACTCACCCCCAGTCACTGTCTTTTCTGGAAGAGGAGGGGCTGGGAGGTGTTCGCCATGCAGAGCAGGCTGGCGTTGGGATTCGTTAGTCCTGTTCCGTCCTTCCTCTGATGTTGAGGTTCCGTTTCCCGGGGCGGGTGGTAGAGGTAAGTGGAGCAGAGAAAAATGCTCATTTTCATTGTTTGGGGAGAGAATGTATCACATCCTTGGGGAGATCAACTGCTTTTGGATCCACTTAGCTGCTTTTGTGCTGCGGACACAGCTCCTCTGTGGGTAAAGCAGGGAGTCTGACTGAGCAAGAGGGTGCTCAGTTCTTCCTCAGGACACTGCCAAAGGCAGGGCTGCTAGTGGGAGGCATGGGGGAGGCCCTTCAAACTTTGTCTCTGGGGCCATTGGTTTCTGCCACCTAAAAGCCCGTTGTGGGCAGTGAGGAGAAAGCACAGGGCTGGCAATACGGATGTGCTTGGTGCATCTTGAGACCCTGGGCATGGTTTCTCCACCGTTTGAGCCTGTGTTTCCCCACTTTAAAAGAGGGCAGAGAGATGGCTTATCTAAGCAACTTGGTGTGTTCTCAGCTGGTTCCTAACACTCTGGGGCTCTGGGATAGGTGACGGAATAAATGCAGAGGCATAATGCAGGAATGGACTGGGATGGAAAGAAGGTGGAGGGCAGAAGAGAGAGACCAAAGGGGAGGCAGAGAAGAAACCAAAGGGGGAGACAGTGGGAAGGAAGAGGGAGAGAGAGAGAAAGAGAGAGAGAGGAAAGATAAATGAACAATAGAGAGAAGGAGAATAAATGAATGATGGGGAGGGACAACTGTCTTCCATTTGTTTGGATTCTGCCCTAGCTGCTGGTCTCTTTGGTGATGGGATACAGTGAGAGGAGGGAGGAGGATGGTTGCCCTTATCCTTCCTGGAAGGAAGCAGCCTGGATTGCAGCAGCTGTGATGGGGCTTGGCCTGGTGGTCTTCTCTCCACTGGGCCTGCCTTTGGCTGTTTGCAAGGGTGGGCTCAGCTCTAGAAGACTGCCTCTGGCCACCCTGGTGAATGTGACTGATGGCCCTCCCAGAGTAGCCTCTTCTTTTTTCCTAGAGTTCCTGAGACTACCTCTTTCATAAGTCCTCTCATTCTGTCCCCAAACTGCCTTTCCCTCTGGACTGCACACACATTGAGGGGGGTTGAGCTAGACTAGGGGTTCTAAACTTCATTGTGCCACAGGCCCCTTTGAGCAAAACCAATGGAACCCTTCTCTGAATGATATATTTTTTAACTTTCAAAAAGATTTAAAAAGATTTATTTATTTTAGAAAGAGAGAGAGAGCGGTGTGGGAGGGAGAGAATCTTAAGCAGACTTTGCACTGAGTGTGGAGCCTAACATGGGGTTTGGTTTCACAACCCTGAGATCATGACCTGAGCTGAAACCAAGAGTCAGACACTTAACCAACTGTGCCACCCGGGTGCCCCTGAATGATATTTTTAAATGCATGAAGTAACATACAGAGATTTACAAAGAAAATCAATTATCTTGAAATACAATTATCAACATAATAAAATGTAATATAATAACAAATATGTTTCTCTATTAAATACAGAACAGGATATAGCAGTGGGTCCGGTATCATAATTTCAAAGTAGTGCTAATATAAATGATATAGTTTGATATCTACAACACCTGCGATGTGATGTGAAAACATATTGATGACAAAGTCACAGGGACCACTCTTAAGGAAATGCTAAATTTCAGTTAGAGGTTAGTGAATACAAAAGAGTAATGCTTTTCCATCTGTGTTCACAAACTCACTGGAATCTACCCACGGACTCCTCAGGAGGATCTTTGTTCCCCAAGTTAAGCTCTGTGGTTGGGACTTCCTGCCTGCGTACCCGATCTCTGGCTACTCTCTACATTGCTCACCCTTCCCCAGCACCCTGACCTTCTGACAGTGCCTGTTGGAATGCATCAAATTCTTCCTAAGTCAGGGTCTTTACACCTGTTGTCTCTGCTGCCTAGAATGTCCTTTCAGCCGTCACTTGCTACCATGTTCTTCATATCTCTCACTTACTCAAAGCAAATTTCCCTGATGTCCCAGGCTAGATGTGATCTGTCCTGGTTTTCTTTCTACAGAACTTAGCCCCTTACTTTTGTGGTATTTATCACAATTTACAATTGATCGTCAAACAAATAGACATGTGAATAAATACACACCTACCTGTAAAGGCTCTAAGCTCCGTGGAGATAGTGACCATGTCCAGTGCGCTCTTTGCTATAAACCCAGAGCTGGCAGTATCTGGCACCTAGAATGAGACCAGTAAACTATTGTAGAACGGATGAAAGAATGAGTGAATGAATGAAAGGTTGGAAAGCTAATTTGTCTTTGTACCTTCAGTGCTTAGCCCCACGTGTAACACGTGGTAGGTGCTCATTTAATGATAGCTGAATGAATTAAAGGCAAGCTGGCTGGATAGAAGGATGGAGTGTTGGGGTGGGGGGAGGCCTCACAGACGTGTCAGGGCTCAGCCTAGCCCTAAACCTTGTCAAGACACTGCCACCCAGGCTTTAGCTGTTTAATTCACTTGACATCCCTTTATTTTTATATCTTGTCTCCCTCTTTCTGGTTTGAAAGTGGATGATTTGGGGGAAGAGTTTTGAGTGCTCCGCCAATTGTTATAGAGACCATCCTTGGGCTCTCCCACCATCAGAGCCACTTCCTGGGGGGGTTGGTGTCTTGAGGAGCTGGGGCTGGACTGTGATATGAGGCTGAGTCTACTGGAATGTAAGATCTGTCTTTACTTTGAGGATCTCAGGGCAGGACACAACCCCCTCCAGGCAACTTGCTCATAGTTGATTTGAGTTCTTTTGATTGACAAGTAGTTGTGCCTTGGACAATTCTTTGCTACTACCCGGGGAGTGAGCCATTTAGCTAACTGTACACAATGAGACAGGGAGGCTGGGTGGGGGTGGTGGCCGGAAGAGAGCAAAGGAGAGAAGTGGGTATGAAGGCCAAGTCCTTACCTCCATCATGATGTCTTCCTGGCCAGGGCATGAGTTTATCTTGCTTCTCTTAAGCAGCATTCACATGATTGAGTCCTGACCTTTCCTTGCAGAGAAGAAAGCCACGCCAACGAAATTAAGGCAGAAATCTAATATTCATGAAGTTCTGATTACCCACAAATAGGATAGTGTCTTAAAGTATATGGTGTCAGAATTGCAAAGAGCTTTGATAAATATGTATGTTTATGGGCCCAAACAGCAGTGAAATAAAGTCTGGTTGTGAATAATTCCACATGAAGATGTAAAACAGAGCTTGCCACAGCCCATTTATCACGGGGTGTGGGGTTTGGGTGAGTTGTGCTTACCTAACATAATTGCACGTGGTATGCAACATTCACGAAACCCAGTAGACACCCTTGCCGACTTGGGATAGGGAAGGGCTTTACTTTGAAGAATGGCAAATTCCCCAATTATTATTTAGCTTTTTGTAGTTCAAGTTTGAGCCACTTTTCATAGGTGCTAATTAGGGTATTCAGAATGCCTGCTGAGGGCTGATTAGATACCTATTGGAATTAAAAGTTTTTCTCCCAAACGGCAAATGAACTAGATATTGTTAAATAAAACATTATGAACCAGAAATTGGTTATCACTCACACTTAGCTTGCATTTAGCTTTTCCTTTGTATTCAAGGTCCTTTGCAGGAAGCACTGAGAAAATGCATTTGAACAAAACCCCCTCCCCAAATATTTTCCCCCTTATGAAATCAAGTGCATTCCACCAAAATATTTTCCATTAATTAAAAGTACATCTTGTATGACTGAAGGAGAATTTAATCCACAGACTCTGGATTGATTTCATCCTCAGACATCTGTGTATAATGTTTCTTAAAGTAGCAATCTCATCTGCTCTTAAATGCTTTCCTTTAAGTGCTTTTTGGCCATGGGAAAGGAGATTTGCCACCCCTATTTTGGGACGAGGAAACAAATCTGAGACTTGGAGCTGCTCAGGAAGGAACTTTGCTGCAAAGGAACATGTTGAGTTTGCAGAGAATGAGGGAGAGGATCCTCCAAGGTCTCCACCGGACGCAGAGTAGACCCTGAGCCCTCCAGCTCACTCCTGTTTCCAGACTCCTCACTGGGTTTTCTGTCTCCAGTGTTTGTCTCCTCTCAGTTCTTCCTGGACAGACCTATGAGATGGATTTTTTTTCAAAGTGCAGTTTTTGTCATCTCCCATGTGGGCATAGAATCTGACTTTCCAAGACCCTCATCCTCTTCTTTACGGTGTTCTGGCCAAGCCTCTTCTTCCTGTGTAGAAACAGACCCAGGATCTTCACCTCTGTGGCTTTGCTTGGATTTTCCACTGCCCAGAAGTAGAAGGCTATCGCCTCTGCCCAGCCCTAGACCCAAGCCCTCTATGAGCCTTCCCTGGATCTTTGCTATTGAATCCATTTCTTCTTAGTGGCAATGTCCTCTAGTCAAAGGCCACCAGGAACACACCCATAGATGACAGGTTGGGTCTCTTACTTGATTCAGTGAGGGAAAATGGCCACCACGGGGAATGGTGGGTGTCACAATAAGAGCATAATAGGAAAAACTATATTAAAGTTTGGCCGTTGGTTGGGCAATTTTAGGGAGGATACAAGGAAGTGGGTGTTCTGATCGGGTGCTGTCAGAAAGTAGGAACAATTTTATGATTAGGCATCTTAATAATTGTGATCAATGGGGAGGGCAGACTAGAGGGAGGACGAAGCTCTGCTTGGTGAAGAAGTAGTTCTCAGCCATCTTGGCCAAGAGAAGGGGATGTCAGGTGTCATGTGGATTGTATAGTAACCTTGTTTTTGTCTAATTTTGTCATATCAGAGTGACCTTTCTAATGCTGGTCTTCCGTGAGATTGTTTATACCCAATAGGAGAAAAACATGATCTAACTTAACGTCAGACCACTTCCCAGAGGCCATGGTCTGCTTTGTTTCTTTCTCATTTCCCAGAGTACTCGACAAACACTTGCTTTTGTCACCTCCACCTCATGTTTTATGCAAAAGTCCTTATGCCATGGCTTTTTTATTTACCCGATTCTATGAGCTCCGTGAGGCTTGGGGTCTGTCTGATCCACGCCTATACCTCACAGTGCTAAGCCTGAGGCTCTTCCTCTGCAAAAGAAGACACAATTAAGCATCTCAGAAAATGGGTGGGAAAACTATAAGGGCTAAAGGGGTGAGAGCTTCACCCAGCCCTTGAATTGCATATGGCAACCATTATTGCTCTTCTCCATCTTGACATGAATGGGGCTGGTGGATAATCTCTGTTTTCCTCTCTTGATCCATCTCTGGTTTTTCACTCTGCTGGGCTCCCAGGAAGCTGACCTGTAAGGATTTCATCAGTGGGCTCTCCTGCCCTCTGGCTTTTGGTTGGTTTTCGCTAGTAAGAAGCACCAGTAGATTAGAGGATAGAATGACAAGGGATTGGGGAATTTATTCCCATGGTTTCCTCCTAGCCTGGCCACTGTTGACAGTGATCATGTCCTGTGGGTGGCCTCTCCTATGGCTCTATCATGGGGTTTAGTGAACACTCCCTCTCCTTGCCCTTGCTTTGGCCCTGCACATGTCCCTGCAAACAACCTCTTTGTTAAATTGTCCTTGAGATCTTCATTTGAGTGCCTCCCATTTCCCATGTTTCTAGTCTGTATCCATAAGGACTGATACAATTAGGTCTTCACATTAGCTCAGGGAGAAGTCACTGGCCTGGGTCACACAGCCAGAAAGCAGCGAAGCTGGGATTGGAACTTCAGCCTCTTGATTCCTAATTCCATGACCTCGTCCTTGGCCCTCTGATTCAGAGTGGGGCTAGTTTATCTAGCAATCAACTCAAGTGGCTTCTTGTGCTCTAGATTGGTGTTTTTCAAAGTGTAGAGTCATGAAATTAGTTTAGAAGGTCCTGACCTGGCATTAAAAGAAAATAGACTAGAAACAGGGTGTATCCTACATAGTGAAGGTAAGTATTATTTTATTAAATTTTGGCTTCAGTTGTGTGTGTGGGGGGGGTTATTTGTACAGAGTTGCAATGTAAAATGTACTTCTTACTATGGGCCACAGTAAGTTTCAAAGACCTTGTCCTAAACAGAGCAGCAAAGCCCTCTCAAGACCTGTTGGTGATTCCCCTCCAGCCTTAGCAGACTCTGCTCTTGTATTCTTCATTCACTGTGACCCTCCAGTGATGAATGTCCCAAATACCTGAGACCAGAGAACCTTCTGAACCCAAAGAGCATACCATGGCCCTGCTGTTCCAAGGGTTGCACTTTGGCAAATACTGCTCCGGGAGAGGTGAATCAGAGAGAAAGCCAGGGCTTGCCTTTTGGGTGACCTGGCCTGGTGGAGGCAACCTAGGGAGGCAGCAGGCTAGGGAGGAAGGCAGGGGCAGAAGGAGGCAGAGTGTTGCCCTGTGGGTCTCCTATCCATATAGTTAGTTGGCTAGGCAGTGGGAGCCCTTATAGAATCTTGGAATCCCACACACTGATCCAGGTTGTTATTCATCCTTGTATCTCCAGAAACAACACAATACGCTGGCATTCAACAAATACCTGTTGAGTGAACAAATGAATCTAGCCCACTGTTCTGACCCTCTAAGGAGGCAATATGTTGTGAGGGAAAGAGAATAGGTTTTGGAGTCATACCACTTACCAGTTTGCTGCTTTGGCTATGTTTGTTATTCAACCTCTCTGAGTTATAATTGCTTCATAGGCAAAATGCAGGCAATAATATCTTCCTCAGCACTGTCATGGGACGTTGTGCAAAGGCCGAGGAAGAGTGCCTGAAACATAATGGATATACCTTGGCCATATTATTTTTCTTCTCTCCCTTAAAGTCCTTCTCTTTCTTAAATTGCTCCTATATTTTTATCACCTGTTTATTGTCTATTATCTGCCTGCACGCCTCTAGGGACAAGGAGTTCATGGCCTTTTATTATTAACTCTTCCCAGTTTTGGGGCTAAAGACTGTCTGTCTCCTTGTGGTCCACATTCATTATTCTGGTTTTATTTCTCTAAGCCTCTTACTGCTCCTTAAGGAGACTAAATATTGAGAAAGGAAGGAGAAGAGTGGGCTGTAAAGAGTGAGTTTTTATTCTTCACTTCAAACTACCCCTCCCCCTCAGATCAGCCTGGACTGCTGGTGTCTACCTGGGTCTGTTCCCTCTCTATTCCTTAGTGTAACATGGGGCAGAAAGCTGACACTACTTTAGAACAGACTTCTCATTCGAATTCTGTAAGGGCTACATGTTCCATTTCTGGTAGAAATATGAAATTTATCTTTCTGAGAATGTGGGACTTACTTGAGGACAAAAAGTAACAGTGAGACTCTTCATGCCCATTTTTCTTCCTAAGACAGTGGAAGAGTCAGTAGTTGTGCAGTGAGCATTAAGGGAACTTCAGGCCCATAAAGGAATTGGAGGCACTGTCCTGAATAGTGTTCATGGGAATGAATGAATGAATGAATGAATGAGCGGACCTAGAGCAGGGAAGAAGTCTTGGTAGAACAAGCAGGCTGAGTGGCCTGCTATCCTTGGGTTCTCCTCTAGTGATACTCAGATTTAGGGTCAAGACCAAGGCTGGATTCTCCCATGGTGGGGCCAGAGTCAAGCATGGGGCCCAAAGTAGGGTAACTTTGCCTGCTTACTTCAGGGAAGTAAGGTGCAGGTGTAACCCTGGCTCAGGGGGCAGGGTGTCTCAGGGGCTCTCGAGAAAAGACAAAAGTGTACTTAGCTTCAGAGTTCCATCTTCATCTCTATAAAACATCACCTAGGCTCCTTTCAGCGCCTCTTGTACTCCCATATTCCTTGTACAAACCTCTTGAACTGCCAATCGGCAGTTCTTAAGCTCAGATTTGGTCCAATGTGTTGGTTTTATTCTGCTTTGGTGAGCAGTGATGGCTGAGTAAATATTTGTTGAAGGACTGGCCCAGGGAACAAATGAGTGAGTGGAGGAAACGAGTCTGAACTCCAGGTGGTGTTGGCAGTCTGAGTATTTCTGGATTCTGTGGTCCACACAGTGGCCGTGCTGTGTTGTGTTGTTACCTGAAAGGCTTTAGCTGAGCCCTTCTTAGAAAAAACAGGTGTCATTCTTGGACAGCAAGTCGTACAAAAGCAGGAGTCCTTTTGATGTCTCTCTTTCAACCAAAGAGAATGTGATCCTGAAATGAAGTGACCTAAGGACTCGGAAAGCTCTTTGTGAAACTCCTTGGTCTGTAGAGGATGAAACAGAAATTGTTGATTGATAGTGACAGCGAGTTCTTGCAATTAATGCTGGCAAAGCTTTTTCTCCTGTGTGGGTGGTTGGATAAAGCGGTGCTTGGCCACATCTCGCCTTGTGAGCTTTCTTCTTGTTCCTCCTGGAGCTGTTACCTAATTTTCCATGCTTCACAATCTAGTCTCTCACATGAGGCTGGAAGCCCCTTGCTGGCAGGGTCCATTTCTACATCTTCCGACTAGACCCAACGTGCCTCTCCCATGGCTAAATTCTACTTGGTGTTTGCCAAATGAATAGGGTGTTTAAAGGTGAGCAGTATTTCAATCATTTTGACATTTCAGGAGGGCTTGTGGCTGGAAATCTTACAGTCTTTTTCTGTGTTTATTTTCCAGGAACAAGAAGAGAAAGAACATACAGTAATATCTACTGACAGCAAATCAAATGTCATTATGGTTGTCCTGACAGCAGGCTGTTTCTCATTTGCCCAAATTACCAATCCCATCATGCCCTGACCATGTTAGATTGTTTAGGAAACAGATGACATATGTTATAATGCTAAATAAGCTGAAACTGTGCCAGAATGGAGACAGAAGGTGTTTGTTTATTTTTAAGTGAAGCATGGCGCTCTAGAATGACTTATTACGGTAGGGAAGGAGGACACTGAGGGGAATGAGGCATGGTTGTGGTAGTAGGCTGTGAATGGAAGCAAATGCTTGTTGCCCAAAGGCAGATGAATGACATCTGACCCTTCTGTTACCTGAAGGGAGACCTGTTACGTTTGGCCAGAGAAGTCTTAGTTTCTAGGTAGCATTAGATTTTCTCCTCAGCCTCTGTTGTTCCCACCTGAATGCAGGCAATAAACTTTTACTCTCGCACAGGAAATATGGCAACAAAGAGCAGGCCACATTGCTCTATGTTCCCTTTCTTTGGCTCCCCATGGTTCTCAAGGATTTGGTGTTTATCCTAACACGGTCTGAAGGCCTCCTTCTGCCCATCCTCTAGGCTCCCCTTGTGCTACTCGCCAGGCTCCTGTCAAGGGCCTTGCCTGTAGCTTTCTGCTGATATTTCTTCTCAGAAAGCGACACCATCGTTCTCAGCCCGGACCAAACAGGAGAATCGTCTAGGGAGCTTAAAAAATCTAAGTGGTCAAGTTTCAGCAAAGGCCAGTGAAATCAGACTTTAGGGGGAGGGGACCCAGATGCCTTTTTTAAAAGCTCTCTGGTGATTCCAGTGTTTAGATAAGACTGAGAACCACCCTCCGGACATGATGGTACAGGTGGTCCAGAACTCCTCACGTGACTTCCTAAATCTGTCCACGTGGACTGCAGAAGAGGCAAGATTCATCAGAAGTCCCCCACGACTCCACGCTCTGGGCTGCTCCACGAGGACCCCTCCTCAGCGAGCCACCCCGTCTCTGCCCTGATTCTGGGAGAGATCCCCATGGGATGCTCTCTCTGTTCATCAGTCACAGAAGAGGAATAGCCCCTGGATCACACATCTCAGGCAGCCAAGGCCCCCCGTGGAAGGAAGAGGTAAATTGTTTTGTTTAATGTTGAGAAAGCAGAAGAAGCGGATGTAGGTACTGAGGCTTTGGAATTTTCCAGTGGGAGCGTGGCAGAGTACGAAGCAATATTGGATTCACCAGTTCGTTTGGAAATGCCGTGATGGGCAGAACGGGCACCTCTGATTTCATCTCAAACTCACTCAAGCGTTTACTCCCTTTTTATGAAAACTCTGCTTCTCATTAAAATTACCAGTTTAAAATTACAGTCTTCTGTCGAGAACATCTAAGAAATGACCTTTCTTCATTCTAAATGCTATAAAAGTTAAGTTTTCCTAGGCTGTGGGCTACACTCTTGGGATGGTGTTGTTTTTTTTTTTTAAACATACTGGATATTGCTTTCAAAGTTCTCTAATTGCCTAAATTAATAATGGCTTTTTTTTTTTTTGGCTGCTGTAAGGGACAAATGAATTTGAATCTCTCTCTGAAGGATTGAATCTCCAAGTATCTCATTCTGATTACTTTCTGCATTCATTATAGAACTTGAAATGGTCTGTAAGGTCACCTCTTTCTAGCCCCTCCCCACTCTTTCATCTCTACCCCTTCTCTCTGGCCTCCAGCTCCAAGAATTTGGTTGGAAAAAAGAAATAGGAAAGTCCTTGGGTTCTTCTATCCTCAGACTGGCCACCAACCCCCATAGACCTAACATTATTCATTACATTGGGCTTGATTTTACTACAGAAAGAAACAAGTCTCCTTAGGGAAATTACAAATACGCAGACAGATATGTGAACGTTTTGTATTTTATGGTTAAATGAACTATTCAGTCTCACCATACTTTCAAAAATATCTGGCTCTTTTAAAAATGTGCATGGCATGACCAGCAGGACCTTAGCTAAAACACAAATATATTGCTTGAAGAAAGCAAAAACACAAACCGCACAGCAATAATAAAACCCCGTCTCCAGTCTGCTCGGGAAAAGGCATAGCGAAGAGGCTGCCACTGTTTTTTAGATGGGGAAGATGTTCGTGTTGAAGGGAATAGAGTATAGTTATTGACTTTGAAATGTATAGTCATTTGCTTAATTCAGAGATTGAATCTTTGCTAAAATGGGCAGTTAGGCTGATGAAAGAAATTGACTTGTACCATTTAATGAGCAATTTCATCTTTTTAATATAGAAATAACTGATGCTGTGGACAGCCTTTTATTCTTTTGAGAATCCTATAACCAAGAAATCTTTCAAACGATCATTATACAATGAACGCCCTGAGGCTTTGAAAAATATTTATTCTGAAATTATCATAAGCTCAAAATGATTCACCAATGCAAAAAAAAAAACAATTAAATGCTAGGCTATAAGGTCTGGCAAATTTTCCCTGCTGAAAATAATTGGACAGTTATTTTTTCCCTTTTTTTAAATAATAGTGCCCAAAGAGTTTTCATGATCTTATTGCTTATGGATATGTAGCTTAAATATATTTCTTATCTTAAATTTGATGCGGGAGTAACAAGATGATAGAAAATGACATAATGTGATTAGGAGAAGTAGAGTTTCGTTAACATATCACATACCAAATTAAGTATCTTCTAAAATTGTCCAAACCTCAGCACGAGCTTCTGCACATAAGTTTTGGGTTGGTGGGAAGGAATCTTTGGTATAGACCGCACATGGCAAAGACACTCCTTATGTGCTACCTTTTCCAGGCTCCGTGCAATTGATATGTGTGTGGGGGGGTGTATGATCAGCTTTGACCAATGGGCTATAAGGAGAAATACCAAAGCATTTAAATAAGAACTGATCTATACACTGCAGTTCTCTACCTTCCTGCTGTGGTGACCTAGAAGCCAACCTCTGAGACAGTGGCACCCCAAGTGTGATGGAACCTGGGTTGTTGTTCCCGCATGCAGGAGGGCTCTCCTGCAGGACTGCATGGTGGACACCACAGTTTGCATTACCAAGGAATCAACTTTTAGATTTTTAAGCCACTGAGATTTCAGGGTTAATCTGTTACTGCAGGATAACCTGGGTTCTCCTGACCTGATAATCTCATTGCAGGGTTGTTGAGTGGAGCTAGTGGAGCCCAAAGTCCTCTTTGCACAGTGTTTGGTAGTTTTCTTGTCAAGAAAGAATTGCTTTTACTGAAGGATCACCAAACCTGCACAGCCAGGCAAAATATTTCTGTGGAGAGTTCAGATGGCTCATTCAAGGAGAAAAGAAGTGGATTCTGGGAAAGAATTTGGTGGAAAGAGCCTTTGGTGGGCGCATCTGCACGTATAGCCCCTCCAAGATGGCAGGCCATCCAAGTGCCCCGAAACCTTGTGTTGGCACTTTCATGTTCCCACCTGGCTTGACTACGTAGTCTTCTTTTGTTGAGGGGCATTCAGCAGCCCATGGTGTGGATGGCGTTTGGCACTGGAGACCACCCTTTAGGGGACATAAGTGGATTCGCACCAAAAGGTCCTGGTCTCTTGGTAATTGCTTCCCCTGCCGCTGCTCACAAGACCATCGGTTTCAGAGGCTAGAGACCCAGGATGAGGTTCCAGGGCACTTGGGTGGCCTGCCATCTTGGAGGGGCCATACGTGCAGACGCGCCCACCAAAGGCTCTTTCCACCAAATTCTTTCCCAGAATCAACTTCTTTTTTTTCATGTGTAAACAATTTTATTCAATACCCTCTCCAGGGAGGAACAGAGAAGCTGGTTGACTTTACCCCTAGGGAGCAGAAGATAACATATCTGCCTTCTGAATGAATTCAGATGGGTTTGGTTCAGGTCTTCTGTAAATATGTATTCTTGACAACCTTCCTTCCAACGGAGAGGCTTCTAAGGGAGTCTGAATTTAGCCATTAGTAACTATGAGAAAAATTAATGTTTAGATTTCATAAACTATTTAAAAAATTTATGCCAGGTTTAGCCCTTAATTTAATTTATTGCCATCATTAATATAGATATAGAGCTTTCCAGAACCAAATGATTTCTTTTAGAAATAAACCAAAGCTAAAACTACGAGTGACACCCTTTTAAATTTTCCTGCCCTCTTGTTACTAAGCAAACTTGTAATGATTCAATAATCAAGTATGATGATGAAGGCTATGAACCCCGGAGTCTGAATCACCTGAGTTCAAGTCTAGTGTCCCCCGTTTACTGTGTGATCTGGGCCATATTACTTAACCTCTTTGCATCTCCATTCTCTGACCTATCAGAGAGCCTTTCTCAGAGAGATGTCATTTAGACTTGGTCTTTGTAATAATGGACTTAGGACTGAGCCTGGACTCTGGAAGCACTGACAGCTGCTTTTATCGTTGTTATTATTTTGGAAAGAAAGGAGAGTATAGAATGGTGTATGGTTGGTTGTGATGGGAAAATGAGGGAGTAAAAGGCCCTCACTCCCATTCATCTTTTATTATTCCTCCCCACTCTAACTGCAATCATAAAGGCAAAAAATGTGCAGAAGCCCCCCCGTGTGTGTGTGTGTGTGTGTGTGTGAACATACGTGCACACACGCACGTATACACAAAAGGGTGCTTCGCAGAGCCTGGCAGGGGCAGTGGAGGTGTCTGGGTTTTGTTTGTTTGTTTGTTTGTTTGCTTTTCTCCAGTAAATCTATCTGTTCGGGAGTAGCTCCTGGGCTGAAGGGAGGGGGAACAGCAAGTAAGACGCGGTTAGCCCCCTCGTATTCCAATGAGGTGGTTGAGGTGGGTGGTGGAACAGCAGGCATGTCAGTAGTTACTACAAGGGGAAAGGCCTCTGGCCACTGCCAGACAGAGTAGAGCCTGGGGAACAGAAATGGGGCTGCCCCCTCGTCAAGCCGCACATGGCTTGTCACTCTGGGGAGGCAGCGAAGAGGAGATCCAGCCTTGACAGGAAGCTTCTCGAATCTTGTTTCTAGTCTTTCTTATGGTGTGAGGGGTGTGGGGTGATGGTCTCGGTGGGGGCTCTGCCTGGACCTGTGCTGTGAGCATAGCGAGGCAGGGGTGTTTCTCCAGAGCCTGAAATCCCAGCTGTACGGGATTGTGGGATGGCAACTTGCAGAGACTTGGGGGTAAAGCGCAGTACGACGCCATGTGTCCTCGGAATGGCGGGAACTGGTGGAAATCAGATTGGGGACGCTCGTTTGCTGTATGGTGGCGGGAGTGAGACAGGTGTGCCTGTTGCTGTGTGCTAAGCCCTATTACAGGCACCACGGATGTGCCGCGGATGGATTAGAGCCCAGCATCTTCCAGATTCTCCTGAAGCATCACAAAGTCCTTGTTATATCTCAGTTTCGGGGCGCCTGACCTCAAACAGGGTCAAAGGGGTCCTGAGTAGAGGAACGACTCGTCTGCTCTCTCTCGTTCACCCACACTTCATTTGCTGTGACTGCTGTCTAGGCAAAGGCTTAGTAAGCAGGATCCAGCTGAAGACAAGAGAGTGCTGAGGTATCTGCTGTGGATCCCACGTGCCTGGGGCATCGAGAGAGGGGAGGCCATTCGGGACCAGGTTGGTGGAGCCCTCCCTTGGAATTTGCATAAAACATATTGACCTTGAAGTAAAGTCTCACAATGGCGGTCTCAGAAAGAAGTGGCCATGGTGGCTGAACTCTCTTGTTCCACTCAGCATTTCCGGCCCCTCGGACTTGCCCTCCTTCCCTCAGCGCAGCCCCTTCTGCCCCAGCAACTCTTCAGGGGTGGGCGTGAGTTCGCTCTCCCCGCTAACCTGAGTAAGGCTGATGGGCGGGGCTGCTTGAGTTCCCAGCCTCATCATGGGAGCTGGGAGGCAAACGTGGCAAATTCACCATGTAACTCAAGGGAATCTACGGGGAGTTCTTTGGAAAGATAAACATCCTTTCATCGTGTGCAGCTGCTCTGGGTTGCACAAGCCCACATGGGCTTGGATGGGGAAGGACCTCGAAGGGGCGCTTAAGGTCAGGCCCAGATTTGGGTCAGGATTGAGAGGCCCGTGTCTCCAGGCTCTCAGACCATGGCTGTTATTGCCACAGTCCCAATTCTACTTATTTACTTACTTGGATTCCTAATATTAAGTCTCCTTAGCTATGGCACTAAGGGCACTGGGCTCATTTTTCTCTTTTTCTTTCATTGTCTAAAACATCTACGGTATGTCAGACACCAGGTGACCGGCATAGAGCGATGTAAGGACACTCCTCGGGACCGCATCAGTGCTTGGGACTTCCCTGTGAATGTTGTCTTGGTTGTATCCAGGGATCTGGGGAGTCATAGGAGGCCTTCTAGAAGATGCCCTGGAAACAGACTTTTGACCCCTGGTGATGGCGATAAAATAGTGGCTCACAGAACAACCCCATTTGAGCTTGGCTTGGTTTGGCTCACATACTTTTTGGGGTTTCACATAACATCCGGATTTCCAGTGTGCCTTGAAAAAAAAAAGTATCCCACTTTGGATCAGAGTAGAAACTGCATCCTTTAAGTGAGAGCACGCCCATGCTAGTTTGCTCCAGTTCCCACAACTCCCTGCTGTTTTATACCTGATTTGCGTCACCCCGTCACCCCGTGTGTCCTGCCTGGAGGCTGTAACCCACTAGCCTCGGCTAGTTACTTTATCTTCCTGTGGCATAGACTTCTCATCGTTAAAAGGAGGCTAAGAATAGAGTTCGCCATGGGGTTCTTGAAGGTATACATGAATTGTTATTTACAAACAGCTTAGAAATGTGCCTGGCACGTGGTCAGCAACCAGCCAATATTATCTATTATCATTATTATCAATATTATCATTAGTATTGTTGTTATCGTTATTCTACCCAGTATCAGACCATGGTTGCAGTTGGGCAGTCATTTTGCATCATTGTCTCCTTGGGACTTTGCTAGAACCTGTAAGTAATGATTGAGCTTGTTCAAGCTACATCCTGGGTTCCTGGAAAAGAAAGAGAACCTCTCCGAGTTCAAATCCCTCTTTGGGAACAGAGGGGAGACTGTGTCGTATAGATTCACGTCTTGATGCCAAAGGGGACTTAAAAGCACGGGCTGCCATGCTCAGGAAATATCCGTAGTGAAGACCCAGGTTTAAAAAAAGTGGCTTCTACCGACTTGCTCTCAGAAGGATCAAAAGAAAAACTGCTTCTGGAAACGGACAAATCCTTTTCCTTACAGAGCTGTCATCTGTTTTGCTCCTGGAAGAAAAAAAAAAAAAAGGAAGATAAGAAAAAGCAGCAAAGACTGACAGTTTGTTCATTGTTATTCCAGCAACGTCCCCTCCTTATGCAAGTGCATCCGTTTCAGCCCACCCCAGTCAGTATATTTTCACCAGGCAGTGATGCAAAAATGTCTGTGTACTCCAATTTTATTGTAGTCAGGCAGCATTTACGGGTTTGACTTTCAACTGACCGTGGCAGGAAGTCTAGAAGCAATTATAACCCACACCTGGTCTATCTGTGCTTCGGGCAGGCAGTGACTGATTCCAGGCCTGCGGTACACGAGTGTGTTTCCTATCGGCTCAGAATAATAAGAGTGACACCTCGCTTCCTTGCTATCTGGAGGAGCTCTTGGCACTTTCCTCTGCAAACCCTCAAATTATTGGCATTTCTTTTAGTGAAGATATCAAATTAGCGAATAGAGAGGAGAATGTAGAAGATGGCTATCGTCGACCTTAAAAGACAGGTTTAAACCACTTCCACAGACCATGTCTCAGAAGTACAAAGTATTTGAGTGCAGAAAACTATTGATCTAAAGTTGAACAGAATCTGCATTCAGACAGGCAATGGTGTGGCCATGGATGTGCCAAGATGAAGGCTAGAGGAAGGACACAGTGTTTAGAGCAGTGATTTCCACCCGGGACGTGTCTAGCTATTGTGCAAAAGGATTTTTGATTCTGGGTGGATCTCTATTTCCACTTGCTCTGTGTTTTGCCAGCTAGCTAAGGGATTCTAGGAGGGTGGTGGGATTTGGGGGCTGGGCTGACCTCAGGAAATCATGTGGAAAGGGCTCTTTCTCACTCAGAAGCAGGCCGGGTTCACATCTGTTCTGTGTAATAATAACTCCCAGGCTCTTGTTTCTGCGTCTTGGCAAATCTGAGTCCTAAGAGGCAGATGAAGGTGAGAAACCCCTCAAGGAGCTCAGGGCGCTTACTGGCTACTCTCCTGCATAGCTCTGTCTAATCTCGGTCCCAGTTTTACTCTCCTCCTGTTTTATATGGAGCCGGAAAGAGCTATACAGAGGCCAAATGGGCCACAAGCCCCTGGGCAGACAGCTGGGGGCCAGGCAAGGCAGAGGAGGGGAGAAGGGCAGCACAAAGGCTCCTGGCGGGGAGACTGAACACGTGTTTCAGAGGCCAGCTTCAAGGAGCTATGGGGTTGTTAGCATCAGGCCTGGGAGATCGCACACTGGTTTCCCACTGGCTCGGGACCAAACAGCCCCTGAGCCAAAAATTTATGTTAACCATGTCCCCGAATCTCAAAATAAGAGGCTAAAAGTACTTAACAACATGGTAGAAGCTTGGTTTGTGAATTCGCTCTCTGATTCAGACATTTCAAAGGACTTCATGTGCAGACATTGTAATACTCAAAGCCCAGCGGGAAGAGTGAAAGATGCTGTCTTCCTCCTTGTCCCTCTTTTCTGGCTTTCGTGGATTTCCAAGGGGCCACTCTGAGCTGATGTCATTTAGGTCAAGTTTAAAGATGTCCTAGTTCTGAGGGATTCGCTGTGCTTCTTTCTTTTGTAGGAAGGCTCGATTTCTTATCTTGTGACAAAATGCAAAGCAATGAAGTCTGTGTCGCTGTGTCCTCTTCTCATGACCTTTGCCCTTCTCTTTGGATACACGCTCACCTGTGCTCCCTGGTGAGCACTCAACACTTATGTCCCAAGATTATTTTCCCTCCTAGCAACAAACATCTGAGCATTTGGTTAGAGCATTTTTGTGTTCTGGATTCCTGTCTTCTGTTTTTCCAACCTCAGGCCTCCTATTTGCCATGGCTTGCAAACTCTCATGCCAGTAGGCCAGGGCAGGGTGGTAACAGGGAGTGGTGGGGACTGTGACCACCTGGTGAGTCATACATGCAGCCAAATGGAGCAGCTCCATCTCAGTGTTGCCATCTGGGAATACGAGCCCAGTCTTTCAAGAAACCCGGTGCTAATGTAAGACCTCCGAATTACACATAAAATGAATTCGGCATTGTGATAAGCAGTCAGTGAGTGAAAATAAACATGTTCGTAGGATGGACCAATTTTTAATTTCTGTTTGGAGGTTGGCCGTTTTAGGAAGTTTGGGAAGGAGGGACCTAGTCCAAATGAACAAGACGAAGCAGGGAGACTAGTTACAAGGTGGCTTTTGCCCCATGTTAGGGAAGAAATGTTGAGTGCCAGAAAGTAATGACAAAGGGGATCTGGATTTGAGAAATATTTCTAAAATAGAATCCACAGTGCTTAGAAGCTTACTGGGTTTGCGGGAGGGCAGAGAGAGAGAGGTCGAGAATGGCTCTGGTGTTCAGTTTTGTCTTGACCTTTGGCTAATTAGTGCTCCCAGGGTCATGACCCTTAACCCACAATCAGCCCTGCTAATCCCCTCCTACCCTGCCTAGTTCTCATACCCTTGCCTCATTCCCATAGTGCATTGTTGCTGCCATTCGGAGAACAGCTACCAAACCCAGGCTCTTTTTACAAAGACAAGAACAAGTCCCTCTACCACCAAGAGCAGGTGGTTTCAGGATGATGGATCTTAGATACCATGGAAAGCCAATCTGTTCTCTTCCGTGGTGCACAAAACACACTGTCACAGCGAGGACTCCTAATAATCCCTCAGTTTCCTAAATTGCTTTACTGCTGCTTTTTTAATTAAGACCCATTAACTTGTCATATATTGATAACAGGGATGACCCTGAAATAGATGGGTGAATGAAAGCTCTCTTTCATTCTGTGCTTTTATATGAATGTGTGAATTATTTTTGTCGTTAGGGAGACTGATGGAGGGATGGAGAAGTACCAAGCAGATTTTTGACAAAGTGTTGGTGTTTGCAGCTGGAAACTCTGCCTGTTGGATGCAATCCTTCACCCTTTAATGTCAGAGTTGGCACCAAGGGGCCAAGCTAGGACTTTTTATACAAATAGTCCCCTTCGTAGAGGCTGGGGGATGGTGCTGAGGGCCCACTGATTTGATGCGGAAGCTGCATCCTGGCATTTATAGGTGGCCAGATCTGATGTTCCGATGGGATTTTGTTTGAATGGACACAGCTCACATGCTGTGGGTTTTTTAATTTTATTTTTTTAGGTAATTATGGCTTAATATTTGAAGATAGGGAGATTCCACATAAAAATCTAGATTCTAGCTTCTGAAAATGTTTGCTGGTTTGACATCACTGGGCCTTTGTTCCTGGATGCCAGCACACTCCCACCACTAGCTTTTGCCCCTTGAGTACTGAAACCGAGTTTCAAGTGCCGTTTGTTATTATCTTGTGTGATTTTGTTTGTTTTTATGGTCGTATTAGGGAACAAAAGAAAATATTTCTGGCATGTATCTCTGTAAAAAAGCAGAAAAACAAAATATAGACCAAGATGGGTCATGTTTTTCCAAGAAAATTGAGGGAGAACATATATCTGTGAGAACGTGAAGGCGGAAGCTGGCCTGGGTTTGCACATAGCTTAGGTAAGGTCAGTCACTGATGACCCCAACTGGAGAAAGTTAACCAGTTTGGAATCTTTGCTTTCTAATCACAGGTGGCTGTGCCTTAAGGAGTGCAGGAATTTAGGAATGGAATTTCGGAAAGCAGGTTGGCATGGCGTATAAGCCAACGGGGTCCATTTACCAAATAACGTTTATTTCAGTTATTGGGGTTGTTTGTGCCTGCTAGGTACCCAGGCCGTAGTTCCGAACCCCACCACTCTGGGAAAGAAGGAACACCCCAGTTTACATAAAGCAAAGCATGTAAGGAAAGGAGCACCCAGCACGCCAAGTGTCTTGGCCAGAAAATAAGCGCTTCCAGGAGGAAAACTCGGGAGGCGCTCCCTTTGGCTGGAGAATCCAGGAAGTTGCTTTGGAAGTGACACCTCGAGAACAGAGGGGACAGGCAATGTTTGGAAGCGCTTTCTTGCTCCGAAGGGACCTTTGCCTCAGTTTATCTGAATTATGGGGGTTACCTCTGGCCGCCTGCTCCTGTGTTCACAGATGAGATATTCAGTCCAGGCTCCAGAGGTATCTTTTGAAAACTCTGAGCTTCGGGGTCTTGCTGGCTGTGGAAAGCATGACGAAGGACTCACTGAGGCAGTGATGTTGGGGAACAACTGGGTTTGAGGCGCTTGGGCACCTGCCACCTTCCTGTTTTTTACACGACTCTATGAAGGGCCTGATTTTGCCTGGTAAAGGATCTCAGAATGGGATTATTTTCTGCCTCAGGCTTTGTTCACACAGGCCCTCAGGCTGGCCATTTGTGTGTTTGCAGAAACTTCCTGCCAATTCTCCTTTGCATTTTTTTTTTTTAACCTCCATCAGGTAGACTCAATGACACTTGAGCCTCAGGCAGCAGGGACCCGCGGAGGGGACAGGGGGATTGCAGCAAGGTGCTGTGCTCCAAGTCAGTGTGGAGGGACCTGGTAATCTCCCCTCCCCGTGGGCTGACCTTGCAGTCCCCCTGCTCCCATCCCCCCGGATTTTGAGCTCTCAACCTCATCTCTGGCTCAGGAATAAAAGACTTGATAAGACTTGATTGTCTTGGATATAAGAATGACAGGAGCCCCTGGCAGTTGTTACTGGTCTAAGCCCAGCCTGAGAGTTTCTTTGCCTGGTCCCTCTGCCCTGCGGCTTCTAAGAGTCAAGCAAACAGCGACTGCTGGCCCGAGGCGTAGGGAGTCGAGTCAGAGCCCTGGAGTTTGGTACTGGGTGTGGCCGTGGTTGTCAGTAACTGGCTGTGGGCCAACGCTGCTTCTCTGAGTTTGTTTCCTCATCTCCAACACAGGGAGAGGCATGGTCCATCTGGCCGACGTCACTGAGTTCCTGGAGATGTCAACAAGAAAATGCTTCACACAGGTTTGTAAATGGCCAAGGTGTTACAGACATGAGATGGTGATGATGAATACATGAGCAATGACGTCAGGAGTCACGTTCTCCCACTAGAAGGGTGTGCCACACGGGGCTCCATATAAAAATGAGGAGCCCAACCTGCAGCTTCTCTACTGATATGCACCTTGCCTCTCCCCCTCTATCCTTCCAAAACCTACCTAGGCCCAACTGCCCAGCGCTAGCCTTCAGTGTGGGCTGAGGGCCTTTAGAAAGCGTGGGGCTAATGAGGACAAAGGGCAGTGGGCAGTAAGATGTTCGCCATTTTGGTCTCTTAGGAAAAGCTACTTTCCTTTGTCTCTAGTGTCTGCCCAGCCTTCCAGGCAAACCCTGTGGATGAATTCTCTTTGGAAGTGGCCATGTGTGTCCTGTCTTGGAAGGACACCTTGTTCCAGAGCCCTGTTGAGCCATGCTGCCACATAGATGTCTGGGAGTTGGTGCTTCAGCTTTGGCAAGTGGTTCTCGCTGCATTGTGAAAGGTCACTCTGACCTGACTCTGGTTCTAAGGGATCTGAGTCTGCATCACTGTCCTACTGAACTAGCCTGGACAGCTGACAGCCGCTGCAGCCGACCCTGTCTGTGGTGCACAGCCCACACCACCCTGTTTCTCAGCATCACTCACTCCCCAGCGGGTCGGGAGCTGCTGTACTCACCTGAATTCCCTTGGGGATTCTTTCCCTTTGCTTTCACATTTGCTGCCCTTTTCACGTTGCTGAATCAGGAGGCAAGAACCCAATGAAGCTGTGTATTCTGAGAGCTCAAATCCCAGCGCCACCTCTTTTTAACAGCTGGGTGGGTGTGAGCAAGTGGCTTCACCTTCTGGGTCTCGGTGTATCACTCAAGGATAGACCAGGTAATGAACAACCCCAGATCTGCATTTAAAGCAACAAAGGTTTATTTTTTCAGCATGCTGCAAGTCCAGTGTAGGACTGGGTTGGGGATGTGGGACTGCTCCATAAATTCATCAATCAGGGATCCAGATGGACAGAAACAGCACAAGGCTGACATCTCTCCACCGAGGCTTGAGGCTTTGCCATAGTTGAGCAGGGAAGAGAGAGCGGGGCTGGCAGACAAAACACCTGCAGTTAAATGTTTTGGCCTGGATGTGACACAAACCTCTTCTCTCTTCTTTCACTGCTTACAATCAGCCAGGTGGCAGTGACTAAATTCAAGGGAACTACAGTTCTTCAGGGAGCAGGAAGTCGAGGAAAGTTGGATATTAGTGAATATCAATAATGTTTACTGTTCTCCTTTTCATCTATAAAACGGGAATATTAGTAATAGTATTTCATATACTTATGCTGTTGTGAAGATCACATAAGTATTTTCTATTATTGTTATTGTTATCATTACACTATGGTGTTAATGACTTTCTAGGATATGTACTCAGGGTGGAAGTTCCCTGAGAGATCACCTAGGTCAGCTTCTCAGAAAGAACGTGATGTTTACAGCAAGGCCGGCTGGTGTTCAGTTTGGCTTCTGGCCCTCCCATTTAGCAGCTGTGGCATTTGAGACACTTACTTACGCTTTGTGTGCTCAGTTTCCTTATTTGTGATTTGAGATTATAAATTGTAGCCGTTTACAGGATTTGGGAGAATTATAGGAGCCCAAGGAAGTGTAACTGGTGGTCCCAGGCTCCACTGATGCTGATGCAAACGTAGACAATTTACTGCAGGAGCCTGACTCTCAGCCACACCGTTCCTCACCAGCTGGCAGCCCAAGCCCTGTCCCCAGCAATGTCCAGCAGAAATCCTTGGAGGGGGCAGTGTTTGTGCATTTAACCATGGCTGCCTAAAGTACCCGCTCACAGCCTCGCTTTTGTCCTCCTGACTCTGCTCAGGGTGGGTACCTGTCTGGTGACTGCCAGCCCCTCCAGAACCACTCCGATCTCTGCCCACAGGAGACTACCTACTCCTCGGATGGCCTCCTCTAGCTTTCTTGATTCTCCCGTCTTTCCCTTTGGGAGATTGTCCCCTTAGCTCTGCTGTGGACACCTAGTGACTTACTGATCTTTGTACAATGGCCCTGTCCATTCTGAAGCATCTGGGGCAGGCAATGATCATGAGGGAGCAGAAGGCAAGCTGAGGACAAAGTACAGGCTGACACCCTGCAACCCCCCCCCCCCCAACTCCTGGGTGGGATATGTGTAACATTCTTCCAGGAAACTCCCAACTATCTTAATGTTAATGCCTTGCTAGAGGGAGAAACAACCTGAACTTGAAAATGGCGAGGCCTCCAGTATCCTGTGAGTCTTCTTCAACAGACGAAAATCCTTTTGGAAACCTCGCTTTTCCTTCCCTCCCCCAACTCCCAAGTATGTAATCAGCCACCCCTCACAACCCGGGGCAGCGGCTCTTTGTGCCCACGGGTCCTGTCCCCGTGCTTTAATAAAACCACCATTTTACACCAAAGACGACTCAAGAATTCTTTCTTGGTCGTGGGCTCTGGACCTCACCCCACCAAATCTCACCTATATTCCAGAACCGCATCAGTGAGGATGGAGTTAGAGCACGGCCTGGTGTAGCCTTTACCTTTACTGGCCCGACTGCTCTGCTCTGCCGTGTGGATAGCGACCTTCTTCCCTGAGGGCCTCCACTGTCTACCCTGAGACTGGCCTGCCCTAGTCCTGTCAGTGATGCCTGCATATTTATGAAAGCCAGTCATGCAGTCATGACTTGGTTTAGGTCACCCCCACAGGGCTCCTGGGCCCCAGTGAATTGGGAAACATGCCTGGGAGCATTCTGGGAAGGTTGTTGGTTACTCAGCCCAGAGCTCACAGCAGGCTCCCAGAGGGCCTGTTTATTCTTCTTGGCCTATCAGTCTCAACTCTAGCTCAGACAAACACTGTCAAGATGCTTAGCCCTGTAAGATACGGAGCACCATGCAGGTCTCACGTGAGTGCTCAATTGCATGGTAGAGTGGAGAGGGGTCCAGGCACTGGGTCAGACTCCTGGGTTTGCTTACTTGACTCCACTGCTTACTAGCTGGGAGCCCTAGGACCTCATCTGTAGGATAGAATCAAGACAGTTTCCACCTTATAGGTTGAAGCAAAGTTACTGCTTGCTGCATAATAAGTGCTCGATAATTGTGTTATAATTGTTATTTCTCTGGTCAACGTGTTCACCAGATGCTTATCTAGCCACACTTAACTTCTGTTCTGCACAGAACCTGATGTTGTCAGTTGCCTTATGCAGATTCCATATTCAGTAGAGACAGATGAGGAAATGTGGATTCACAGACATTTGCAAAGGGACTCCTGTATTCCTCTAACTCACTCCCCAATCCTTCCCAGGTGATCTTAGTCTTTGTTCCTTCTGCTCTCTTGACCCCACCCTAATCCCTGTTTGAGGCTGGGGTTCTTAGGACTCTGCGTTACTCTGCTGTTAATATGGCTGACTTCATTAGCATAGCATGGAAGAATTAGGGAAGTGGCCAGTTACACTTGGTTATTGATCCTTTGCTCCCCTTGGTTGAACTTGAGCTCTGTTCTTGAGATGCCAAGGGCACCTCCTCTGCACACCTCCCCTCAGTGAAGACATTGACCATGAATGGGTTTCCAAACATTCTTGGCAACTCGAAAGATTTAATTTCCAGGATCTACACAGGGACCATTCCCAAGCCTGCATCACCCCCTAATGAAATCTTCACCCACATGCTAATGAGTAATTTCATATTTTAATTCCAGAATGTAGGTCGATTCAGTATGTTTCTCTTCTGGTTGACTCTATCCATCAGCTGTTAACAAATTCTCACTTACTCTGACCTGAAATGGGTGCCTCTTAATAACTGCCAAAAGGAAGTCTGATCCATTAATCAGAAGTTGTTCCTTTAGATTGGGAGTTCTTCTCTGGGTGAGACACATGACCCCCCCCCCACCTCCCGCCCTGGCCAAGGGGAGTTTTTGTTGTTGTTGTCACTCATTTATGAAACATAAGAAATAGCAGGGAGATCGGTAGGAGGAGAAAGGGAAGAATGAAGGGGGGGTAAACAGAAGGGGGAATGAACCACGAGAGACTATGGACTCTGGGAAACAAACTGAGGGCTTCAGAGGGGAGAGGGGTGGGGGATTGGGATAGGCCAATGATGGGTATTAAGGAGGGCACATATTGCATGGTGCACTGGGTGTTATACACAAGTAATGAATCATGGAACACTACATCAAAAACTAATGAAGTACTGTATGGTGACTAACAGAACATAATAAAAAATTTAAAAAAAAGAAAGAAAAGAAATGTTGCTTTATATTCTGTTCATTGTGAGGCATCTCCTTCACAGGGTGAGCATGCCCACCTTTTTCAATCATTCCTGAGCTGGCGGGGCTGGGGGTCAGGACCCTCTCCCGCCCTGGTCCCCTGTATGGATCTGTATTCCCTCTAAAGGGCACTGCCCAGCACTTAGGGGACCTTCGGAAGGTTTACAGTTTAAAGCAGGATCTCTGGAAAGGGTGGTTTTCAGGAAGGAAAGGAATCCTGAGGAACTCTGATGGTTGAGGCCAGGTACCCTTGGGGAACATAAAAAAAAATTACGAATTATTCTTAGAAGTAGTGATTTTATGAAGAAGAGGTCCTGGAGCGCCTCGCAGTGCCGTGTCCTCTGTTCCCCCGGATCTGGCCTTCAGGAGAGCATTCTAGGTGAGTTGCTTATATCCTGCTGTTGTGTCCGAGTCAATTTTCCTTTCAGTTAAGTCATCTGCACTGACTGCCTGCTGTGGGCTGTGCTTGTTCTCCGCGGTGTTAGCGGGACACAGGCTAGCTCCGGGCAGGGCGTGCCCACTGGGGAACCTGGGAGCAGAGTGTCTATGTTATCAAAATTTGCGCTGGGCCACTAGTCCCGTGCTGGATCCCTGAAGCCCCGTGGCAGCTGAGGGCTGTGCACCTGGGTGGCTGGGGGCGTGAGGCAGGGCACAGTGTGCAATGGTCGCTGGTGGGAGTGGCTGGGTGCAGAGTGGCAGTTGGGCCCCGTGTGCTACTGGGTGTGGCGAGCTGGGGTGCAGAGTGGCAGTTGGGCCCCGTGTGCTACTGGGTGTGGCAAGCTGCGGCAGCTCTCTACCTGGAAGTGGGCGCAGACAGCGGCATGGCTGGGGACACCCAGCTGAGTGCAGCAAGATGGATGTGTGCAGGGCGGAGTGGCAGCTACGCACCAGATGCTTGCACAGGGTACCCTCAGGACTTTAATAAAATTTGATTTAAGGGGCGCCTGGCTGGCTCCGTCGTTGGGCGTCTGCCTTCAGCCCAGGGCATGATCCCAGGGTCATGGGATCGAGCCCCGCATCGGGCTCCCTGCTCCGCTGGGAGCCTGCTTCTTCCTCTCCCACTCCCCCTGCCTGTGTTCCCTCTCTCGCTGGCTGTCTCTCTCTCTGTGTCAAATAAATAAATAAAATCTTAAAAAAAAAATTGATGTGAGCCCAGGGCAAAAGCCAGCAGGGTCGGAATGGACAAGTCCTTAGGAGAACTTGTGAGCCTGGTGCATTGTTCACAGGTTAGGTAGCAAGTGTTTGTACAACGCCACCTCTTGCAGGTGTCTCTGTGTTTATGCTGGGGGTAGGGAAGGAAAGTGGCACCAGGAGCTCCCTTGTTTTCAGAGAAGTCCCCTAACAGGCTCAGAAATCAGTAGGAACAGATCTGTCTCCTGCTTGCCCCTGGCATTGTGTAAACTGCTCTGAATAATACTTGTTCATTGTTTATTGAATTAATTCATGAAGCCCATGGGGCTCTTCTTTTTTCCAATGTATACATTCTGTCTATCGTGAGGGCCTGTTTCTCTGCCCTCTGTGTGTGCCCCGCTCCCTCCCCCCTGCAGGCAGCCTCCCTCTACCTTTCTGACCTTCCTCACCTCTCAGAAGCAGCTTCTTCTCCGTTTCTAGTTGTGGAGTTTGTTTTGCCAGTCTTTGGATAGCTCTCTGATTTATTGGCTGGGATGTGAATAATATCTAGTTGAAAACGTGGGATGGGGTGAGCTCAGGTTCCTTCTACTCCACCATCTTCCCAAGCTCTTCTCCCTTATTCTTATTAATTAATCAAATCAATGCTTCCATTTATCCCTGTGACCCTCTGGTCTTTCTCATATGTGTATGCGATCCATACTGGTTATTCTCATTGCCCAGCCAACATCTAAGTTCCCTTCTGCTGTCTGGGCTGTCCCCCACCTTAGGAAACGGGCCCTGCATGCTACCATGGAAACGGAACCCATCAGCTTCTGCCTTTCCCACGTCCCTTGCAGTAGAGCACAGCTGCGTGTCTTGGGCTTTGCCAGTCAGATGTTTCTATGCCCCTGGACCCAGGGACATCCTCTCTGTGGAAGCTTTGGCAGTTTTAGCAAGAACGGTTCTCAAGGGCAGCAGCAGTGGCAGTGATGGTGATGATGTCCAGTGTCTCGTGTCCAGGGTCAGTAGGTGGGGCAAGCCATTGTGTGGTGTGATTTGGGAAATGTTTAATTTGCTTCCAATCTTACTTCTCCAAGGCCCTGAACTTTTCAATGAATTTTCCAATATTCTCTTATTTAATTGTTTTTTTGGTTTAAATTAGCCTGATTGGTTTCTGCTGCTTGCAACAATGGAGTAGCCAACAACGTAAGGCTGATACACCTGTTTGTAATATTTACTTTTTTGTGGTATTGGAATTGATGCAATTTTATTTTCTGCACTTTTATTTAACATTACACCATGTGTATTTTTCCATTTGGCATAATCTTTTCTCTTTTTATGATGATGATGATGATATTAGTATATATAATAATATTATAGTACATATTAATTATGTATAAAAGCATATATAATTAAATATAATAATATTAATTTATTCTCCTCCTCCCCCTGGGTAACCAGTGTTAACATCCTGGTAGGAGCGCTGATCCGTTTGTGGGGGAATCAGGCTTTTCTGTATGACAGGTGCTTTGCAACACACACCATGCTCAGTGTAGGGGACAGAGAGAGGGTCATAGATGCTAGAGCTGAAAGAGCTTTAGAGAAACCGTAGTCTAAGTTCTTCATTGTTGGCTGAAGAATTTGAGGCTAGGTGAGGGGAACTATTCGAGCAGGTAACTCATTCAGAGAGCCGGTGTTGGAGGCAGGTCCAAACCCAAACCTGCCAGCTCCATGCCAGAACAGAGCTTTCTTCATTATGGCAGTATGCCTCCTACAGGACAGTGTTACACTTAGTAACTTGTGTTGATAAGAGCACCTGATAAGAGCACTCAGGAGAACGGGATTGGGATTGGATGTTATGAGATTATTTTATTTGGATTATTATCCAAAACTCTAAGAATAAGGTGTAGTCCTTTTTTTTTAAAAAAGATTTTATTTATTTATTTAACAGAGAGAGAGACAGCTAGCGAGAGAGGGATCACAAGCAGGGGGAGTGGGAGAGGAAGAAGCAGGCTCCCAGCAGAGGAGCCTGATGTGGGGCTCGATCCCAGAACCTTGGGATCACACCCTGAGCCGAAGGCAGACGCTTAACGACTGAGCCACCCCAGCGCCCCTAGTCCTTCTTTCTATAAATATTAAGCAGGGCACATCACAGCACCGACTACACACTAGGCAACTGATTAATCAGTGTTGAGTGAATGAAAGAAGGACGATGCTAGGCTGTTCATACCTTGTGTTAATTCTATTTTTAAAAAAGATTTCATTTATTTATTCAAGAGAGAGAGCAAGCAGGCATGGGGGGAGGGGCAGAGGGAGAGAGAGAAGCAGACTCCCCGCTGAGCAGGGAGCCTGATGTGGGGCTCAATCCCAGGACCCTGGGATCATGACCTGAGCTGAAGGCAGACGCTTAACTGACTGAGCCACCCAGCCGCCTCATACCTTGTGTTAATTCTAAGACGACTAATATCACATATTGCAATGTATAATAGTGAGATGTGTTCATTGTCAATAAAATAATTAACATAACTTAAAAGCATTAATTTGATTTTCCCACTAGTATAGTCTTCAGTCAGTAGAGTGAGTCCTCTTTGAAGCTCTGTCCAGATGGACAGAATACCTGGAATGAAAGGTGCTAGTTTAGGGACTCCATAGTTTTACAGCTCTCTTTTCACATACAGACAATCCATCTGCAGTGTCATGGGCCTCCAGAAGATACTCTCTTCTACAAGGCAGGCGGTTGCCATTTCTGTATTTATGGGGCACTGTTTATGTGGTAGGCCTTGTATTAAGGAATTGGGTAAGCAAAATGGACATGGTCTCTGCCCTCCTGGCATGTATAGTTGTCTGGGGGAGAAAGGAGTTAAACAAGGCAGGTCCTTCCCACAATTTATAACTCTATGTGTTTTGAGGGCTAAAAAGAGAGAGAAGGGATGCTCTGAGAAAGTGGCAAAAGATGTCTATTTTGGGGGGTATCAGAGAAGACTTCTCTGAGGATGTTGCTTTTAGAAAGTTGTCTCTGAAATTCAAACCAGAATAAATGAAAGGTTTTGATCATTTTAACTGTGCAATTGAGAAATCATCTCAAGGATGTCTTGCATGCAATAAACACTCAAGACATACTAGTGACTACTGTAGTAAGCACTTCCACATCCATTATCTCATGGGCTTGTCACGAGTCTAGAGGCCCAAGAGTAGACTTGCAAAGTATTGTTATTCCCATTGTGTAACTGAAGATTCATCTGAGGCTCAGGTGGTTAAGTGAAATGGGTCATTTCACTAGTCAAAGACACATCCGAGATTGAAACTTAATTTTCCTTACTGCTACCTCAGTGCTCATTTCGCCAAAGCTATTTCGGAATGGGATACGCAGTGGTTTGGTTCTATACATCATCTTCATGAGCATGTAAATTGCTTGGGGGAGCCCCTCCCACAATTCTGAAAAGCAGTCAAGTCCTTATGCGGAGCTCAGGGCTGCTTCGTGCGCACATGTTAAAGTCAAGGACGGCGTGGGCCATTTGGGAAGCATATGGAGTCGGGCACAATATGCCTCTTCTTTTTCCCTTTGGACTCTGTCATTTCTTAAAGATTCTCATAAAACTAATGACAGGATACAGCAAGAAATCACATTACGCTTTATAATGGGCTAATTAGGTAAATATGTTAAAAAGTGTCCCCCATAGTGCCATTTCATGGTTGCGCTGTTGGTAATCAGCACTCATCTTCAAAGCGTCAGAATTTCAAAAGCAAAGCTGCTCACTTTGCTGGGTTTTGTCCCACTAATGAAATGAGTTAAGTGGAGTGCTGGGAATGCTCTGCCTCTCCGATCGCTCAAGTCCTTTGGAGGTGTACTTTGAGGCTAGAACTTTGGTTCTGGCTGATTCTTTGAGCATTTGAGTAGACATCAAAGCTTTTTTTTTTTTTAAATAAAGATTTATTTATTTATTTATTTATTTATTTATTTATTTATTTATTCGACAGAGATAGAGACAGCCAGCGAGAGAGGGAACACATGCAGGGGGAGTGGGAAAGGAAGAAGCAGGTTCATAGCGGAGGAGTCTGATGTGGGGCTCGATCCCATAACGCCGGGATCATGCCTTGAGCCAAAGGCAGACGCTTAACCACTGTGCCACCCAGGCGCCCCTACATAAAAGCTTTTTAAGAGATCCTTCCAGGAGTGCCTGGGTGGCTCAGTTGGTTAAGCTTCTGACTCTCTTGGTTTCAGCTCAGGTGGTGATCTCATGGGTTGTGGGGTCAAGCTCCCTCCCCTCCCGTGGAGCCTCCTGTGGAACCCCACATGGGGCTCTGTGCTCAGTGGGGAGTCTGTTTGAAGAGTCTCTCCCTCTGCCCCCCACCCCCACTCTCCCAAATAAATAAATTTAAAAATCTTGAAAATAAATGGGTAAATAAGGAAGGCATGTGATATGATGGCTACTGGGTGTTATACACAAGTAATGAATCATTGAATATTATATCAAAAACTAATTGAATTTAAATAAAAAAATAAAATGAATGAGTAAAAATATTTTAAAAAAAGAGCTCCCGCCAGCCCCAAATATAGAGTTTCTGTGCCTAGATAAGATGTTTATATGCCAGCGTTGGGGGGTTGTGTTTCAGGTGAGAAGATTTTGGAGGTGAGGATGGGTTTCTCTGGCTCTGGATCATCCATGTACACCAGGTACACCCATCCATGTACACCAGGTACATCCATCCATGTACACCAGGTACACCCATCCATGTACACCAGGTACACCCATCCATGTACACCAGGTACACCCATCCATGTACACCAGGTACACCCATCCATGTACACCAGGTACACCCATCCATGTTTTCAGGTGAGAAGATTTTGGAGGTGAGGATGCATGTACACCAGGTACACCCATCCATGTACACCAGGTACACCCATCCATGTACACCAGGTACATCCATCCATGTACACCAGGTACATCCATCCATGTACACCAGGTTCATCCATCCATGTACACCAGGTTCCTAGACAGACAAGGCCATACTGACACTGACAGCCCTACTTCACAGAAAGGGAACAAAATCCGTGGCACTCTTTGTCTTCAATATGCTTTAGGTTGCAAACATAAATAGCTATGATATTAGTTTCTGGGTGACTGGACCATACCAAGGGAAGAATGTCAATGAGGGAGCACTTGAAATACATCCTGGGTTCAGGACACATAGTGAACACTCTCAGGCCCATTGTCAGCTCATCCTTTTGACCTACTTTGCAAACAACAGTGTGTCATTAATTCGTGCAAAAAAGAATTTATGGGAAGTATGATGGAGGTTGAAAACTAGGTTTGGGAATGAGCAGGACTGGGAGAGTTAGAGATGCCCAAAAGGGGAATATTGTAGTCTTTGCCATGTGGCCAGCAGCATCTAATCCACAGCTACTACTGCAATGGACAACTTGAGTCATTCTGAATTCTAAATATTCCAAATCCTAAGAGGAGCCATCTGATTAGGTGGGCTTGGAGTATATACCCATTCTCTAGTTGTGCCTTTGCACTCTACTGGGAGATGAGATCCTGGGTTTACTGCCTCATGGAGACTGTCTGAAATACTAGGTAGCCAAAGGAAATTGGGACACTTTATTTTTTTTAGATTTTTTAAATTTAAATTCAGTTTAATGAATATACGGTGTACTATTAGTTTCAGAGGTAGAATTTAGTGATTCGTTAGTTGCATATAATATCCAGTGCTCATTGCATCAAGTGCCCTCCTTAATGTCCATCACCCAGTTACCCCATCTCCCCACCCATCTCCCCTCCAGCAATCCTCAGTCTGTTCCCTATAGTTAAGAGTTTCTTATGGATTGTCTCCCTCTCTGTTTTCATCTTATTTTATTTTTCCTTCCCTTCCCCTATGTTCATCTGTTTTGTTTTTTAATTCCACATATGAGTGAAATCATCTGGTATTTGTCTTTCTCTGACTGACTTATTTTGCTTAGCATAATACCCTCTAGTTCCATCCACAATTGCTGCAAACGGCAAGAGTCCATTCTTTTTGATGGCTGAGTAATATTCCATTGTATACATATACCACTTCTCCTTTATCCTTTTATCCACTGATGGACATCTGGGCTCTCTCCATAGTTTGGCTACTGTGGACATTGCTGCTGTAAACATCGGAGTGCGTGTGCCCCTTAGAATCACTATGATTGTATCCTTTGGATTAATACCTAGTAGTGCAATTGCTGGGTCATAGGGGAGCTTTATTTTTAACTTTTTGAGGAACCTCCACACCGTTTTCCAGAGTGGCTCTACCAGCTGGCATTCCCACCAACAGTGTAAGAGGGTTCCCCTTTCTCCACATCTTTGCCAACATCTTTTGTTTCCCGAGTTAATTGTAGCCATTCTGACTGGTATGAAGTGGTATCTCGTTGTGGTTTTGATTTGTAGGAAACTGGGGTGCTTTTAAGAGGGGAAACGGACCCTGGGGAGCCAAAAAATGACAAAGAACAAGTATGCTTAGTTAGGGACAGAATTCTGGGCCCCAGAGGCCTTGGCACTGAGTGGGAGCCATGCTATGATTTATTACTGAAATTCATCCAGGTGTCTACTTAGCCTAAGCATTCCTGTGCTATACAAATACACTAGCCACAAGCCCCATGTGACTATTTAAATGTAAATGAATTAAAAGTGAATAAAATTAAACATTTAGTGTCCTGTTTGCATTATAACACGTTTCAAATGCTCTAGAGCCACATATGGTTGGTGGCTACCAAATTAGTCAGGACAGATATGGGACATTTCTGTAATTTCAGAATGTGCCAATAGACTGCATTAGAGGATTGCTGGGTCACCCAGGCCTTTCTCTGTATTTTCATTTTATATGACACCAACTCCAAGGGCATTTATTCTCTGTTCACTTATGCAGAGGTTGGGCATAGGGTGTGAAAAAGGAGAAATGACTAGTGACATATTTTGCCTTTCTTTTGTTTTTGGTAGTGGGTGATGTAACAGGATGAATAAATGTAGAAGTCACAATATAATATATACTGTGATTACAATTATATTAAGACAGATTAGCTTATGAACAGGGAACAAAGCGGAACACTCACACACACACACACACACACACACACACACACACACACAGGAAAGACTGGATTTGTTGGATGGGTGGGACTATGGAGGTTTTCTGTTCACTTGATTTTTATTATTACTATTAAAATGGGTCTTATAACTTTTGCTTAAAGAAGAATTCATTATTTTGTCATCAATGTGGTATTGATGGACATTTATGGGTGACAATGATGCATCATTGTCCATTTGGTAGGGTCATAGTTTAAAAGATTTCCGTGAGCTCTTTTGCCCCTCAAACATTCTTGCATAATTCAAGGCAGGGAAGAGATTTGAATCCTTGGCCTGTTCCGGAACTAAGAATACATTTTTAAAAATTCAATTTAAATGCAACCGTGGCTCAGGTGTTTAAGTAGCCTGCCCTCTAAAGTCACACCACTAATGCAGAGTAAGGCTGGAATTTGAACCCCAGGTTTCTGACTTCTTGTTCAGTACTGAACCCTAATATCCTCTTATTCACTACTGGCAGAAATCCTGCACGGTTAGGTTCTCTTTGCCCCCATCGTAACAGTGTTGGGACACCGAATATCACACTATGGGTCTGGGAGAGGGTCAGAGCAGACATAAGTACAGGCACAACAGACCAGGTGCTTGGTTTGGGAGGCAGAGGTCCTCAGGGTGGCAGCCAGGGTGTGCTAGGCAGAGCTTTTTTTTTAACCTCAGCCTGTTGAATGGGCCTGATAGCTCCCGCTCTAAACTCTTACAAGATGGTTGCTGTAAAGTTAAAAATAGATAATAGTGTGAAAGCCCTTTACCAAAGCTGAAAGTACAGGTACAAACATAAGGTCTGATTATTACAAGGGGCACTGGGTAAGAGGAAAAGTACTCCCTGAAAATGTATTTCCCATCCTGGAAATAAAATGCAAAATACTATTCTGGGGATGGTGGCTGAGAAAGGACATTGTGTGGACAATGTCTCCGCTTACTGATTTGTTCAACATGTATCTGGCAACTTTGGCCCACGTCTTGAGGGTATGTTTCTAGGAGGCAGGGGATCGGCTGCCTCCAGGGCTGCACACAGGAAGGTGCCCGGACGTGTGTACGCACCCAACAGGCTCACATTATCAGGTTAGGGCACTGGGAAAAATCCTAAAGGGAATTCATTTAAATGGGACCAACATTCCACACTAAAAGCAACCAAAATACTTGATTGAAACGTTATCTCATGAAATAAAAATCGAAAGCAAATTTATCTTATATTTATACAATCTTTGTTTTAGTTACATCACACACAAAAGAATAAATCAATTTTTCTGAAAATCTAACTAACTAATCAACTAACTGCTAAGAAGTTCAGGTTCTGCCAAAAAGTTTGCAGAGTTTTCAGTTTTCCTGAGAGCTTCTGAAGACATCTTTCTCTTCTGAAGCTTTTATCGGGTCAAATCATCACTTCGTGGTCTTTTCGTCCACATTATCTGCCCTAACTCCGCCTCGGCCTCATTTGTCGATGATTTAACTGGGATTCAAGGCAGTCTCCCTTGCCACTTTCATGGACTTTGTAAATCTTGCGGAAGACGCAGGATTTCCAGATTTCCTTTGGCAGTTGATTTGCATTGCATCTGCGTCTTATGGGCGGGCACCTGCCACATCTGATAATCCAGGAGCGCGTGAAAGAAGTCCCTAGTTGATGTGGCTAGTCTGGGGTGTGAGCTTCTAAGTGGATCAAGAGGTTCTTGTCAGACCAGTTGTAAAAGTGGTCAGGTTATTAAAGAATTGATCATTTGATTCCATTTGGGGAGCCACCCAGGTGCCCCAAACTTCTTCCTCTTTGGCTTTATGTGTAATATAGTCTGATTTCAGTACTGCTCTAACATTCCACCACTCCACCATCTCTGTATAAACACTGGTTCTCAGCTCTCCAGCCCCCTCCCTGTGGACTGCCAGCTCTGGCCCAGGCCACAGCACCACCACAGTGGACAAGACTCACGAGACTGTTATAGTTGATGCAGCAGGGGACATGGTAGAAAACATGGCAAGTTGCTGGAGGAGCATCCTGGATGTTTGCTTCAGCAAAGCGCCAAGGGGATCTTCATACATATTTTTTCTGGTGTAGTCTGAATGGATTATAATCAACTCAAAAAACTAGATCGAGAGGGTCAAAAGGATTCTACTGAGTAGACATTGGACTTTTTTATTGTGGTAAAAAATTCATAACATAAAATTTATCATTTTAATTATGTTTCCACTTTTAAGTGTACAGGTCTGTGGCATTAAGTACGCTCACATTGTTGGGTAACCATCACCACCACCCATCTCTAGAACTTTCTCATCACCCCAAACGGAAACTCTGTACCCTTTAAACATCAAGTCCTCATTTCCCCTCCTCCAGCTCCTGGCAACCACTGTTCTACTTTCTGTCCCTATGAATTTGACTGCTCTACTTACCTTATATAAGTGAAATCATACAGTATCTGTTCTTTAGTGCGACAGTATTTCACTTAGCATAATGTCTTGAAAGATCATACATGTCGCGACATGTGTCAAAATTTCATTCCTTTTTAAAGCTGAATAATATTTCATTGTATGTATATATCACATTTTGCTTACCCAGGCATCCAATGGACATTTGGTCTGTTTCTATATTTTGGTTATTGTGAATAATGCTGCTATGAACATGGGTGTGCAAATATATGCTTGAGGCTCTGCTGCAGCTCTTTTGAGTTGGGCTTGGTTTTGTCAAGCTTAAATCCTAAAACGTGTCTGCTTTCTCTCATTTGAAAATAAGGTTAAACAATTGGGTGTGGTATGATATTAATCTGCTCATTAAAAAAATCTTCCTTTAGAGTTATAGCTCATGAAAGAGAAGACTTGAGAGTTCATGGGAACTGCCTCTGTATGTCTCGTGGAAGAAGAAATAAACTTAGAAGTATTCTCCAAAAGGAAGGAGAACTAGAGCTTTCAGGAGCCAGTTTTCAGAGGAACTTTCTAGTATAAGCATTACTCAACAAGGGCCTGAACAGGTGAAGTAGTGAGTAAACTGTCACAACCTGCATGGGGTGGGAGGAATCTCCAAGGTGCTCCCATGACTGGATGTCTCCAGACATTATTACCACCCTTGCCGCCCTTCCTCTCTCCTTTTTCTGAAATACCTTCTACTCATGATTGTTTATTTTGTATTTGATTTCATATTCTTCCCTAAATTACTTAATATGTGTGAATCTTTGACTTCCAATGTTTGGCAAGACTTACATGCATACTTTTCTTCAAACTCTGTGAGCCCAATTTATTGAAACATCATATTGGTAAGAAATTGGAAATGCTCGCAAATAATGAATCATGGAACACTACATCAAAAACTAAGGAGGTACTGTATGGTGACTAACATAACATAATAAAAATTATTATAAAAAAAGAAAAAAGAAATTGGAAATGTTATCTGATATATACATATGTCATATGTATATGAGACAGAGAGGGAGAAAGAGCCTAACCTAATGCTCTCTGAATGGAATAGGAAGAGCTGTTTCCTTTCTTTTTTCTTCCGGCTACTTCTGGTCCTTTACCATCTTCTCTTCTTCCTTCTTCAGGGAAGAAGAACGGTAGTTATTCACCTGTGATATCAGGGAATCATTATTAGTCCAAGAAGCTATTCTCTAATCCTTTAGGGAGTGCTTGTGTTAGGGGAGATTGTGCATATAAACCTCTCTAAATGATGTGGCTAGAACTCCCCCACGTACCCTGTTAGCAAGGAGAAGGCTTGTTTTTGGAGAGCTGCCAGTGAAGCATTAATTGGCAAAGGATGTCTTAGAGACAATGCAAAAAAAGTCATTGAATTTTCCTAGCCTGCGATTGGAAGTGGTCTCCTCTCTGCAAGGCAACCCAATGGCTTATAATAATCACCTATGGAAAATTGTATTTTCAAGCCCCAATTAATTTCCTACCCACTGGAGATTATGAAAGGACTGTCAGCCAGGAAATAAAAATAGCTTAGTGGAGTGTCTTTTTCTTTTTTCTTTGCAACAGAAAAATCATGTTGTTTCTTTTGCTGTTTTCAAAACAAGCCAAAGCCCTGGATTTGGGCCCAGGATTATGGGCAGGACTGGAGCGTC
>NW_024424341.1:5277317-5298354 GCF_017311325.1 Ursus maritimus | reverse complement strand
TAATAAGGAAGGAGTGGGCTGCTCGTTTATACATTTGATCTATCTACCGATCCGAAGCGTAATTAAAAGGCTCCCTTCAGGTCGTCTGTGGGAGCCTTGCTGAGGCAAGAGATGGATGGCTGTGCTTAGTGGCTGCCAAAATGCTGATCAGCTCAGGGCGAAGTCTGAGGGGCAGGCATCTCCTGGAGGCAGGTGTTGGCTTCTGGTCTCCATTCTCTGGCTTTCCTCATGAATTTTACTCCGGTCTTCCCGTATGCACAGTCCTCGAGACCCCATCATATTCTCTGTCTTAGTTTGAGCTCCCTCACAGGCAGACCCTGAGACAACGGTCTGTGCAGGTAGTTTCCAAGGAAGTACAATGAGGGAATGAGAGAGTGAGACAAGCCAGAAAAGAAACACAAGAAGTTGTGTTATGCTCTGGTTATCATTGTGGGCAATTGGGGCTCATCCCACTGGGAACTCCAATGACTTTTTAGAATATACCTAAGAATTGTTTCCCAAAGGGCTGAGGAAGCCAGAGTATTTATTTATCATTCCCCATTGATTAACTCTCTGGTACTTCTGGCTTTTCTAGTGTCAGGCCAGCACACAGTTCAGTGGTCAGAGAGCATTCTTAGGCAGAGACCCAGGGAGCCACGAGCATGAATTGGAACTGTCTGTAAACATTCTCCTGGACCGATGGAGAGGATACAAGTGTGGCACCTACAGAATTTTTTAAAAATTTCTTTCTTTTTTTAAAATAATTTTTTATTATTTTATGTTAGTCACCATACAGTACGTCCCTTGTTTTTGATGTAATGTTCCATGACTCATTACTTGTGTATAACACCCAGTGCACCATGCAATACTTGCCCTCCTTAATACCCATCACTGGCCTATCCCAGTCCCCCACCTTCCTCCCCTCTGACGCCCTCAGTTTGTTTCCCAGAGTCCATAGTCTCTCACGGTTCATTCCCCCTTCTGTTTATCCCCTTCATTCTTCCCTTTCTTCTCCTACCGATCTTCCTATTTCTTATGTTCCATAAATGAGTGGCACCTACAGAATTTGTTATGGTTCTTTCTCTGGCTTCTCATCTTCCAATTATCCCACGAACACAGGACTGAGCAGAACTCCTTGGACCCTTCCGACTGTTGTGATACTCCTCTCACAGGGACATTTCATTCACCTGTGTAGCTTTTATAGTTGCCCGTCTGTAAAATGGGGTGATGACTGCTTCCTGTAGGAGACACACCTTGATTTGTCTGTCTAGCTCTTTATCTTTTCTGGGAGCTACCCCATCTCCACTCCGTATTCTGGGAAATGTCGCTTTGTCTTCCTTCCAACCACACGATTTCTCTGTGTTTCCCTGCCCGCTGGCTATAGGAGATTGGTTTAGAGATGGGCACCACAAGCAGGGCCAATTGAATCATTTCCCTGAGAATTCATACTTGGGGCCGAGAAAGAGTGCGGACACATGTCAAGCTTGAGAGTTGGTGGTGGGCGTATTCCGTTAGATGAACTAGGGCCACAGTGAGCTGCTCTACTGGTATGAAGCACAGTGGAGCTGACCTTTGGAGAGAAGGACAGACAAGAGGTGGGGGAACAGTCCTGAGAGTGTTCAAGTGTGGCTCCAGTTCTTCCCAAAGGTTATGCAGCTTCGTTGCCCGTGGTTTCTACAAGGTAGCTCTCTTTCCTTCTCAACATTTCTACTTTACACTAACTTTAGTGAATGGGAGGAGCCGAGGTCTAACTTGAAACAAATGTTCTCTATGTTTATGGAGTCCTTATAATAAGCCTATGAGATGGAAGTGTTTAGCACGTTGCTTGCATACAATCAGTCCTCAACAAACAGCAGCTATTCTTATTTTTAATAAGGACTCCTGCATCTCCAGTCCTACCGGACCTCACTCTTGACTTTGCTGTTTCCTGGTAGTTTCCTGATGAATGTCTCCCGACACCTCAAACTCAATACAACTGCATTTCTCATCTAAGATACCACACTCATTTTGTATCAGTGATCACCACATACCCAGCGTTCAGTTCAGAAGCCCGAGAATGTCCTGTACTCTTTCTTATGCCTCACAGCCAATCAATGAACATATTTGGTGAATTTCCTTCCATAGATATTTCTCAAGTCCATTCATTTCTTTCCACTCACGTAACTACCACTCTGGTCCCTCCCTTATCATGTCTCATCTGAATTACAGCAACCATGTCTAACAAATCTCCCAACCACCAATTTTTCCCCTTTCAATCTGGTATTGTTTTAGGCTTTCTGTTGAGGCAGTGGTATCCTTTGTTCACATCAAATCTTACATGAAACTCCAATTATGAAGTACACAAAATTGAAGCTTCTCTGGTTAAAAAGAGGAAAGTGGAGAATACTCGAGCCCCTTCTGCCCACCTGTTCCCCACACCTTGGCCCTTGTCCATCCCAGAAGAAGACATGAGCAAAGAGATGAAGGAGGAGGACCATTCAGTCCCAAAGACATCAAGGAGAAGAACATTCCAGACAGAAGTAACAACCGGTTCACAGACCCTAAGGAGCTGGAGAGGTTTGAGGAGCAGCTGGGAGGCCAGTGCTGACGGAGCAGACTGAGAAGATGGGAGTGTTGTGGGACAGAAGTCAGGGAAGGGACATGGCCTGATCATGCAGGACCTCCTTAGACACTGGGAGAGCTTTGGCTTTTACTTTGAGTGAAATAGGAGCCATTGAAGGGTTCTGAGCACAGTTGTTACCTGATTGGACTTGTGCCCTAAAAAGGATCATTTGGACAGAATACACAAAAAAACAATCAAACAAAAAGCAGAAACAGACCCATAAATATAGACAACAAACTTCTAGTTGCCAAGGGGAGAAGTGTGGGGGAATGGGTGAAGAGGAGTGAGAGGTACAGGCTTCCAGTTACAGAATGAATAAGTCATGGGAATACAAAGCACAGTGTAAGGAATATAGTCAATGGTACTGTAATAATGTATGGGGACAGACGGTAGGTACGCTTGCGGTGAGCATAGCATAACATATAAATTTGTTGAGTCACTGTGTTGTACACCTAACTAATGTAACACTGTGTGTGAACTGTACTTCGATCAAGAAAATGAAAAAAAATGAAAGGGTCACTCGGGTCACTGTGTGGAGAATAGACTGTAGGGAGGTGAGGATGGGAGTGGAGAGATCTGTGAGGACACTGTTGCAATAATTTAGGCAAGAGATGACCAGTATAGTGGCAGGGGAGCTGGGGGTCCTGATTGCATGTGTATTTTGGAAGCAGAACAAACAGTATTTGCTAAGGGATTACATGTGGAGTGTAAAGGAAAGAAAGGTGTTGAGAAACGGAGGGCTTCAGAGGGGAGGGGGGTGGGGGAATGGGAGAGGCTGGTGATGGGTAGTAAGGAGGGCACGTATTGTGTGGTGCACTGGGTGTTATATGCAAGTAATGAATCATGGCAATTTCATCAAAAACTAGGGATGTACTGTATGGTGACTAACATAACATAATAAAAAAATATTATTAAATAAAAAATAAATAAATAAAAAGAATCAACTGTGGGGAAAAAAAGAAAGATGGCACTTTTTTGGTGTTTTTTTTTTTTTTTTTTTTTTTGCTTGAATACCTAGAAGGATAAATTTCCTTTAGTGTGGATGGAGAAGGCTGCTGGTAGAGTGGGCATTAGAGGCCACATTATTGACTTTATCACAGGAGAATTTTACATAATACTTTATTGACATTTTCTCAGACTTCTTTTGCATTAAAATTTGATACCTAATTATTTGGTTTCAAAAATCAGATCTATTAAGGGAAATATTACTCACTTTTCAGAAAAGTTTAGACTCAAGATTGATTTAAATAGTGAAACAGTAAACTCTCATAGCATATCTAAAATGTGAACCAATTCAACATAAATTTTTAAGAACATAATTATTACATAAAGGTTAGCCAAAGAAAGTTAAGATGAGGTTGAGAAGCGTTTGGTGAGAGCTGCCACACACGGCTTCAGTACACACCGATCTTGGTAGAGAGTCTCAGGATGTCCTTCCATTCTAGAATGTTCTGCTCTTATACTCAATACCATGATGAGAACACACCACGGGGAATTTCCACGCAGCAGAGAAGAACCTTCTCAGGGGCTTAGGTAGAGAGGGCTCCCCTGGCTACGGCGGCCTGAGTAGGCTATTGCATACTTTGTAGGTGCCAAATCTACAAATATTCATATTGTTTTTAAATGACTGCAGAATAGTTGTATTGCGTTTATAGTCTCACCCAGCCAACGTCTAACACATACACATAGCACGAAGAAATGAGTGAACATTGCTCTAAAAGGCATGTGCAGAGAGGATTGTGATCGCCCACGTTGATTTTATCTGCTTTCCACACGCTTTCCACACTGCCTTCCGGTGTTTTTAGGTAGGACTGCTGGCCACACTATTTCATTTTCCCTGCTCCCCTGGTATAATTATGTATCCTTCTCTGTTCATTTCCCCAACTGTACCAACTAGGAATGCTTTCAGCAACAAGTGACAGAAAAACCTAACTATAGCAACTTAATTTTGAGGTGAACAGCCTGGAGATGGTACAATAAGAATCCAGACTCTTCTTCAGCTCTGTTCTGCCATTCCTAGGTTGGATTTCATCCTTAAGCCTATCACCTCATCTTTTCAAGATAACAGACACACTCCCAGAAATTGCATGCTTATGCCAAGCAGGAGGAAGGGAGAAAAGACAAAAGAAAAATAAAACCTTATCCATTTCCTTTTACTAAAAAAATTTTTTTCCAGAAACCCTGAAGCAGACTTCCTTGTAGGTCACATTAGCCATAACTGTGTTATAAGACTGGGTTTCACACAAGGAGTCTGGCCAAAAGATTATTTCTAGCAGATCACGTTGGCACTCCAACAAAACCAGGGTTCTCCCGGGGCGCCTGGGTGGCTCAGTCGTTAAGCGTCTGCCTTTGGCTCAGGGCGTGATCCCGGCGTTATGGGATCGAGCCCCACATCAGGCTCCTCCGCTGGGAGCCTGCTTCTTCCTCTCCCACTCCCCCTGCTTGTGTTCCCTCTCTCGCTGGCTGTCTCTCTCTCTCTGTCAAATAAATAAATAAAATCTTTAAAAAAAACCAAAAAACCAGGGTTCCGTTAAAATGAGGGAAATAGATATTAGGTAGGCAACTAATAGATTTGTTATACCAAATAAACTTTAAAATCAGTGGCCACTGGGTCCGTGTTTTCTACTTTGGTCTTTATTGAGGACCCCCAAGTACCACAGAAGAGAACGAAACACTTAGTTCTGGGCTGGGTGGATTCCAGTGACAGCAAGCCAGAGAGTCTGTCCAAGCCTACATATCCAGAGAAGTGTGTCCTTTTGATCTCTGGTACTTTCACTAACAACCAGAACTTAACCTTGAGATGAAACCACTGTATTTCTGCCAAAGGGTACTGCGTGGCTCGTTAAGGGCTCCCTTTAGCTGCCAAGACTCATCATCAAACTATCCTTGACAAATTTTAATTTTAGTTAAAGTAATTGGCCTAATATGAATCGGACTGATGGCCAGCTTTCAGAGCAGCCTCTAATAGTCCATAATAGCCCTGCTACCCAGGGGATTCAAGATGACATCGCCAAAGAGAATTATTAGAGGATGTAGGAGCTAATCGTGAGGGCTAATTAAAGACCTTGTGTCGTGTGTATTTCCTGTTTAAAGGAAGGAGGTAGCGAGCTCTTGAGAGAAGTAATCCGCTTCTGGGAAATGTAACTTCCCTTAGCAATTTAGAATGACGTCAAGATTTTAACTTCAGCAAGTTTCCACTCAGCACGGTGATAAGTCCCATGAAGAAGAGAGGTATAAATATCCAAACAACTTGGGAGAAACTTGCAGATTAAGTAAAGAGAAAGTTTAACATGAGAAGCAGTGTATCATATAATTAAAAGCATAGGCGTGATGTAAGATAGACCTGGATTCAGATTCTAGGCCTGACACTAGTTTTGGCACCTTACACAATGTACTTATCCCCTTGTTTTTCTAATCTGGAAATTAATCTAATCTGGGAGGCAATAGTGGCATCTTCACAGAATTGAGGCAAGAGTTAACATGAGATCATAAATGTAAAGCATATAGCCCAGAGCTTGGCAAGTATAATTGAACCTATTAAAGATGGTGGTTTGGCCGAGCATTTCGGCGGGTGGGCCAGGGTTCAGGCTGCTAGGGTTGCCCACACATCCTCACCTCCTCACCTCTAGTTTCCACTGCATACATTGAATTTTAGTGAAGGTAAAGCATTTTATGTCCTAAGCTCAGGCTCATTTATTCACTTATAGGACCTTACTGAGTGCCTGCTGTATATGTGCATATTCAGACACGTATGCATTACACACACACACAAGGTTGAACAGTGTGATACCTGTGTCTGGACTCTGTGGATCCCAGGGGAGGCGGCCTGTGCATGCATCAGTAGGTAAAACACCAAGCAGAGGCTGTTGGCCATCGCACAAGAGGAACAAGGAAGCACAACGAGAGCACAAGGGCAGAGTCTGGAATGGTTTTGTGGGGAAGACGCAACTGAGCTGCGTCTTGAAGAGCTCCACTGGCACAAGTGGAGATCTGAAAGATCAACCATCCCAGTTAGAGGAGACAACAGAACATGCAGGGTAATTTCAAGGGACCAAAAGTAATTCATTTTGACTACAGCCTCACTGGTCAGAAGGGAGAGTATCAGGGGCCATGGTGAACATGGCGGGCTGTGAGATTCACTTGTAAAAGGCCTCCAATACCATCCTTGGAGGGGCAGGAAAAGGAGGGGATCTGTAGGCAGATATGGAGAGTGTTTGTGATCCATTTTAGGGAGTTACACCCTGCAGGGATCCTGGACTTTACAAAGCAGAGGACCCAGGAAGAAGCATGTTAATTTACCTTTGGAAAGAGCTTGGGCAAAAACCTTTCTCTGTCCATAGAAGCAGTGGTCGCATGCGCCCTGGCACATGGGACTAGTGTTTCTATTCTTTGAAGGAGCAAAGTTTATGCTTCTATTGTTGTTGTTCTTTTCCCTCAGTCATCTCCTGATTACCTCTGCATGTTGTGAAAATATCATCGGGTTGGGAATGGAAGGGTTCAGAAGTTCCAACAAATGCCAGAATCTGCCCACCTTGTCTTTTGCTTCCTGACTACCTGACTCCCATTTTATGAGGTGCACCAGGCACAGACAGCAGGCAAAGATATGCAGGGAGTTTGAAGCAGATTTACTGCTCTCTAAGTAGTCAATAAATCACATGCCTGTCTCTTCCTTTCTACCAGGAAGATTTTCTTTCCAATGAAGTGCATGACCAGTGTCCAAAAGGGAGCCTCTCAACACAGAACCACTTAATGGAAGATGGTGGCTAATCCATCAGCCAAGGACTGTGACCCCTAGAAGCCCTGTGGCCAAAATTGCCCACCTACCCATTCAGAGCAATAACAGCTGCCCCATTAGCATTCCTCTCCCTTCATCTCCTTCACTTGGACCGAAGCTGGCATCATAAGGCGAGTTATGAACCAATGATTTGGTTCATGAATTTTTTTATTTCCTCCTTGCTCTTAGTTTGGAACTGTCAGGTACTCCTCTCCTTCCTCCAGGGCTCCATTTTTCTGTGACAGCTTTCCCAGACTAAGACTCGGAGCCTCTGGAGATGGAGAGCCCACCTTGAGAAATAGGATTGTCCCTAACTGCCCTGCAGTTGAGTGGTGACAAGGGAGAGAGCTTCTTGGCACAATTCAAGGGAGGGATGGAGGTCAGGGAGGAATGGCAGAACTCAGAAGTGGTACCATGACCCTCTTTGTGGAGGATCCCCAATGCTGGGTGCACATCCTCACAAATGACCACAGATGGTCTTTCTCATGGAGCATGGCCAGAGGGTCCCCTGGTGATAATTAGCTTCCTGCCATAGCTGCTAAAGCCCATTTACCCACAATTAGTGAGGAACTGCTCTGCTTCAATTACCACTTCCCAGCACCAATAAAGTGCATATTGGCAGCTCTGGCTCAGGCACATGCTCTCTTTCATGGAGTAGCTCCAATTTCCATCCACAGTGATTTTATTATGGCAAAATATTTTACTTCTGATTAACCTGAAACAGTTTTATGTCTCTCTTTGCATTGAGAGATCTGGGGAAGTCTGTGAATGGGTGAGTGGACCATTTTGGGCAACAAATACAATCTTGGGGTGGGGACTTGACCTAAAGTTCTTTAAAGCCCTGTTCCAAGATTGATATTCCTCTCACTCAGTCCTTCCTATCAGCTGAAATTTAACTGTTTCTTTGCCAACAAAATATCCCCTTGGTCTTAACATTATAGTATAGCCTTCCAACTGCCTGAGCGTTTTCTCCGGACGCCAGAGTTTACTCTTCTTGCACTTTGGAAGGCCAAATGAGCAAGATAATGCCCTCCAGGAACAGCTGACAATGAAGGCTGGCTAGCGTAGATGTAGAAATGCCCCAGTCCCTTTTTCCCTCTAGTAGATAAATCTGACGGGGGTTTTCCACACTGGCTCTTGGAGTTCCCCAGAAAGGTCAAGCTCTAGTTGCCTGTAGTGGTAAGTAGCTCACTAACTCACCTTTTATTGGTTACTTCCTGCTGTATCTTACTTTTCTACTCCCTTCCCTATGTTTCCTGGGATTATCCTCTGAATAAATTTCTTACTCAACCTTGTCTCAGCATTTGTTTCTGGAAGAACCAGAGAGAAAAATGTCATCAAGAGGAATGGAATACCTAGTCTGGGTCTTGCTACAATAAGAAAGCACAGGATTGGGGGTAAAATTTCCGAATTCTTGGGTAACGCTTTACACCAGACATATAGCAGGACTTGATAGAAAATAATTCAAATGTTGGCCTTAAGGTTCATAGCAAATTATATGTAAAGTCTTCCTAAGACCCATTATGAAATTACATTAAGATGTGGGGAGACCTTTGGCCTGAAGGTGCCTAACTATTTGACTCTAGTCACTGTGGTGAAAGGGATGCATAACTCCTTGCAATTTGTCTGGTCTGATCATTAAAATAACTGGGGCAGACAGATCATAATGGGAAGTCATATGTCTTGACAGCCCAAACAGATTGGGTGATGATCAATCAATTGCTTTTTAAAATAACTTTTATTTTATTTTATTTTGTTTGTTTTATTTAAATTCAATTAGTTAACATATAGTGTATTATTAGTTTCAGATGTAGAGTCCAGTAAATCATCAGTTGCACATAACACCCAGTGCTCATTCCATCACAGGCCCTCCCTAGCGCCTATCACCCAATTTTTCCCCATCCCCCTACTCCCCACCCCTCCAGCAACCCTCAGTTTCTTTACTATAGTTGAGATTCTCTTATGGTTTGTCTCCTTCTCTGATTTCATCTTATTTTATTTTTCCTCCCTTCCCCTATGGTCCTCTATTTTGCTGCTTAAATTCTGCATATGAGTGAAACCATATGATGATTGTCTTTCTCTGACGGACTTATTTCATTCAGCATAATACCCTCCAGTTCCATCCACATTGATGTAAATGGTAAGAATTTATCCTTTTTGATGGCTGAGTAATATTCCATTATATATATATATAATCTCAGATCTTCTTTATCCATTCATCTGTCAATGGACATTTTGGGTCTTTCCACAGTTTGACTATTGTGGACATTACTGCTACATGTATATATATATACACACACACACAATGGAATATTATTCAACCATCAGAAAGGATGAATACTTACCATTTATATTGACATGAATAGAACTGGAGGGTATTTTCACTGTTACTTCATTGTAATAAACATCCTATTGGGTATAATTTTTGCACTTGGTGTAAGTGTTTCTACACGGTAAAATAGCTGCAAATGGGAATGGTGGTGCACAGGGTATAAACTGTAAAAATGTTAATGCATATTGCCAAACCACCACCTGGTGCTACTCTCAGTTATCAGCATCTTCCAAACTTTTAAAAAAAAAATTTCCAGCTTTATTGAGATAATTGACATACAGCATTGTGCAAATTTAAGGTATACAATGTGATGATTTGATATATGTATACATTGTGAAATGATCACAGCAATTAGCTGTCACATCCTTGTCTACTCTGATAGAGATTTAAGGAAGATAAAACATAATGTGACGTGTGACAATGGCATTGCATTCTTTTTAATTTTATGTCTTTAAATATGAGTGATAGTCACCATGGTTATATTAAATGACCAGGCCCCCTAGGGACTATTTAGATACTCTATTTTCCCACAATTTGACTATAATGTGTATAGGTGTGAACTTCTTTGAGTTTATCCTGTAAGAGTTTATTGAGTTTCACAGACGCATAAGGAAAAGGTTTTCATAAAATTGGGAAATTGTTGGTCATTATTTTTTCAAATATTCTTGCTGCCTTTCTCTCCTCCCCCGTGGCTTCTCTTATGCTTCCGTCGGTATGTTTGATGCTGTACGATAGGTTCTGAAACTCTTCATGTTTCATCATTTCTTTCCTTGCTGTTCCTCCCTACATTTTTCAGGATCTTTAAATGTGGCTAATATCCACCTTCCCACCTACCCCTGGAATGTGCTATTGTTAGAGTTACTCTTTTGGCTAGTGATGGGGGCATGGTTTCAATGGCTTTCCCTTGGTTTTCTTCTCCATGGTCTCTCCTATCCCAAATACCAAGGCCCCAGTATGGGTGTTGGACTCACACAGGGGTTAGGCACGCTCTGTATGTGAGCATTCTCTGAGTGGACTGACAGCTGGAGGACGACATTGACAGCACTTCCAACATCTGGGGCAAAAGATCCTCTCTTTGTGGGGGATCTGTGTGGCATATTTTTGTGTTTATCACATCAAGTGATCTCATTCACTAAAAACTTTTATGTACATACCGGCATAAAAAATATATATATACATTTCCAAAAATACATAAGAAAGTACTGTATTATAAACCATATTAATTAAGGAATGATTAAAACTGTTTATGTCTTAGTCTGGGTTCCTGCAGAAGCAAACTAATTCAAGGACTTGTGCTGACATTTTATTTGGGAGATGAATCCAGAAATCACCCAAGCGAGTGACTGGAAAAGTGAGACAGAGGTATGTAAATGAATGGGTAATTAGGGATCCATCTGTCCGAGATCCCTGTAAGAAACTGTATGGAATATACCTGGACTTGTCCACCAGAAGGCAGAGAAATTGAGGCACTTATTCCCTTCTGCCTCTGTTCATCGAGGGTTATCCTTTGTGCTCTGCCACTTGCAGATCCAGTTTACTCTCCCATTCGGTGGAGTTAGCTCTGGTGTTGCTGGAGAAAGTCCTTAGGCAGAGAAGAGAGTGCAAATGCTTGAGGCAGGAAGCTGTCACCATTTTGGAAACCATGTGTCACAGTTTCAGGTGACCTCAAGTGAACTGAGGGAATTGAGCCATCTACAGTATCTGCTGTAACCTTGTAAGTGATTCTAGAAAGGCTCAAGTCTCCAAGTGTATTGAAATAGGAAAATAATTCATGTAAATTTCCACAAGCTAGCTTTGGATGGTGGCATGGATAATTTAGATTGAAGGTCAATTTCAGATTTCATGCTAGCCAGATATATGATGTTACCATCCAGAAATATGTGTAGACTTGAGCAGTTTGCCCAGTTATACCATTTTTTTTCCACTCAATAGTCGAAGGAATGCTTGGTTAGGTGCCTATCTGTGACCAGGAGGACCTTGGGCCCATCTCTAGTGCTGGGGCTCCTGCCCCTTGGCTTTGGTTTAGAAACATGTCCAGTATCATGTCTTTAGTACCTACTAATCAAAAATCATTGAAAGACTGCCTTTTAATGCATGGATTCCCCATTCCATTTTTTGTTATGATTGAACATAGTTAGGGAAGCTTTCTCAACCTTTGGCAAAATTTAAAGAAAGTCTGTTGTTTTTTTTTTAAGATTTTATTTATTTGAGATAGTGAGAGAGAGAGAGAGCGTGTCCAGGAGTGGGGAGGGGTAGAAGGAGAAGGAGGTGTCTGACACGGGGCTTGATTCCAGGATCCTGAGATCATGATCTGAGCAGAAGGCAGACAGTTACCCAACTGAGCCACCCAGGTGCCCCAAGAAAGCCTGGTTTGTGGTGAACAAACCTTCTCAGGTGATTGAGTATGAAGGATAGACCCAATTGCAATAGTGGATTAATCTGGGGGGCTAGAGAGAGAACACAATTTGCTTTCCCACTGTGGCCTACCCTTGTGGTCTAGTTTCCATACCTTGGATTTAGGTAGGCTTGTTTTAAATACTTCCCTTGATGTCTAAGTGTTCCCAGGAGTGCTTTTACCTGTGAGCCTGCATCACAGTGCCACATCGCCTGGGGCAAAGGGCAGCAAGCCTCCGGATGGGTCATGACAGTGCAGGAACCTTTGTGATGCAACAAAGCTGAAGTTGGGAGGGATTCTAATGAATCTGGCATTTTTAACAGTAGACTATGCACATCTCCTGTTCCCCACCTACTGTATTTCTTTCAACTCCAGGAACGGAAAACTTGCGTTGACCTCATTCTAGGGCTCCATCTGTAATCTTTGTCCACAAAAAGATGCAGGTTGGGGTTGATCAAGAGGCAGAGAGGAGATGCAGTAAGTGTTAACTGATTCCGAATAGTAATTGTTTCTGAATCGGCCCAAGATTAGGGTCATCTACTGTGGTGAATGCTAACTCTTTCCACGGAGTTATAGATCCCTTGTGTGGGGACTTTTCTGAGATTCTGGGACTCTGTGATGTCTTTTTTTTTTATTAAAGATTTTTATTTATTTATTTGAGAGAGAGCATGTGAGAGAGTGCACACACATGAGCCGGGGGGAAGGGGCAGAGGGAGAGGGAGAAGCAGACTCCCCACTGAGCAGGGAGCCTGACATGGGGCTCGATCTTAGGACCCTGAGATCATGATCTGGGCCATAGGCAGATGCTTAACCAACTGAGCCACCCAGGTGCTCCTCTGTGATGTCTTTTTAATCATGTCACCTTCTTTTCCGGGAAAGGGATAGTGATAATTTGTGTGCGTAGCTCATGACATAGCCACACTCTCTCAGCAGATCAAGGACACTTGCTCCATATGTTTGCTTTCATTATTAATAGCATGTTCACATTCCAGATGAATATCATACCAAATTAACCTCATTATGCATGGCAGCTAATTTTCTGAGTGATAGGCAAGTCTTTAGGGACTTTTTTTTTTAATTGTAGAGAACACTCAAATTGCAGCTGTGAGGGGTTGGTATTAGGGATTAGAGTGAGAGAGAGAGAGAGAGAGAGAGAGGGAACAATCTGGTGGGCTTCCAGGAGGAATCCTCCAAAAGAGGGAATAGTTATTGTCCCTTTTATTTAAGAAGCTCATCTGGGCACTTAAGGCTTGCATGAATATTACATTATTCAATAACATCTTTTTCCAAACTTCCTATTTCTTTCCTTTGTATCCCCTTTGTTCCATCTCTGAGTGACTGCCCAAATCAAGTATTTTCCAAATAGGTTTGCCTCAACTGTTAACTGGAAACAATTGCTAATGGCTACCAGGAGTGATGTTGAGAAAGACTCTGGGACTGTGTCTCATTTAACAAGAAACCCAGTGTGGCCAATTTGTGATGCCTGCTCATGTCTGCCCACTTTTTCACTCTTCTTGATCTCTGAGGTCTCATTCCTACTCTTGCCATCATCTTTTCGCAACTGGACAATGTCAATGCAATCCTAATTATGTCCCTGCTAACATGCTTGTCTTATCCCCACTCTTGCCTCCACACAGCTGCCAGATACCGGCTAAATCTTGCTAGGAACACAGGAACTTGGGGTGGGGCAATTCTTCATTGAGGAGACCCGTCCTGTATATTGCAGGGTGTTTAGCGTCCCTGGACCTCCCTAAATGGCACTAGTATACTCAAATCATTGTGACAACCAAAAATGTCCCTAGATGTTTCCAAATGTCTCCTGGGGGCGGCCATACTGGCTCTGTTGAGAATTATTGTTGACATAATATTTTAGGGGAAAAATCCATCTTATCCTTGTTCAAATCATTTAATGATTAAAAAAAACCCTAAAACTGAATGTTTCTATGACTTAACATTTTACTTAGGATAAATTCCAACTCTTCACCATAACTTTTAGACCCTGCTTGTTGATTGTGTTTCAACCACTCTATGTATTCCAATGCCACATCAAGCTTGGATGCTCCTGAGGGCCTTTCCCCCATATCTGTGTCTATGCCTGGAGTGTCTGTCCTATCCCCTCTCCCTAATCCTAATTTTCACACGTGGGCTCCTTCCCTTCCTTCAGGTCTCAGCTTATCCATCACCTCCTCAGACAACCTTACCTGATTCTGACCACTTTGTATAAGTAGGCACCCCCCCCATGGGGTTTTCTTCTACCCCTGCCTTCTATTTGTTACCTTTATAGCACTTCTCAATTTGTAATCCTATATTCATTTATGTGTTGACTTTACTGTTTGTCTTTTGCCACTAGCTCCATAGGGCAGAGATGAAGTCTATTTGGTTCATGACTCTATGACCTGGATGTTAACTATGGAGACCTCTCATGGGTTTGAAGGGATCTGCTACAGAGGGGGGCTAAGTTTATTTCCCAGTTGGGTCTGGGAAATATCCAAAGCATTCTTACCCCATTCGACTCAATAATACTTGGCAGTAGGAGCAAATGGATGGTGTTCTCTGTCTAGTTACCAGTCTGAGACAGCCCCCCATAAGTGACAAGGAAAAGTGCTTCTGTATCTGAATTTGGAAATAGCCGGGAGAGGACTTTTGGATCTGAGGGAGACATGTGGATGTCAGAGTCACTGCAGATCCATTGCCTCTGCCATGGCAAGATTCAGTGAGATTCAGTGCCCCGTCTTCCACCTCTACCCTGGCATATCTGAGATCTCCCATCCAGAAAAAGAGGGTAGGCAGGAGAAAACACTCTTTTAATCCTGAAATTTTTGCATTTCTCTGGGAAAGAAGAAGTATATCCAGAGGTAACTAGATTAAGTTTATGTACCAGGCAAAATGGAAACAACTCAAAAATTGAGTTCAGTCATAGAAAGTTACATTTTTACACATTGAGTTTTGTGACTGAAAGCTCACAGCATGTGTAATGATAATAAATGTTAATAACAACTATCTTGGTTTGCACTCTATAGCTCTTTACATAATCATATCTGTTTGGTTCTTACAATGACACATTGAGAATGTGCTAGAGTTGTGCTCTGAATCCAGGTGTTCTCTCTCTGGTGGCTTGTTTCCTTGTTACTCAGTCCTGTGCTGCAACCTGGAGCTCTCAGGGAAGATTAGAAATTTAGATCAAATAACACGAGACCTGTTTGTCTTGGAATCCTGAGTTGACTGGCTGCCTGCCTAAATAACCCATTGTTTGGATCTGCCTGGAAGAGGTGGAAATTTGGGATCTGCAGTTGGCATTTTCTGGAATCTCCTGGACCACCAGAAGCTTGAGATCTCTTAGCACTCTCCTTGGCCCCACGCAAGTGAGCCCCAGGAGTAGGGGTGTTCGGATGGGTTGCTAGCAGCCTTTCTGGCAGAAGGCTTTGAGGCTGGGAGAGGTCTGTTGGGGACTATGGGTTGAGGCTGTATTGCAAACAACCCCTGCAGAGCTCAGAGACTTGAAGGAGGCTCTTAAACTTCTCAGTACTTGTGTGCTCCACATGGGGCCAGATGGGACATTGCTCTGTGCAAGCTTCTCATCAGGTCATGGGTGCCTGTTAGGCTACTAGTTCTAGTACCAAATATTACCTGCTATTGCCAAGGCTCTCTCAAACTTGAGGTTGAATGCTGAAATTAATATTAATAGTGTTATCACCAAACAGAACATTTACTGAACACCTATTATATGCCAAGCACCAAGCTAAACTCTTCCCAATATTAGCTCACTTAATTCCTATAATAATGCAATATGGGAGATAACCATTATTGCCTCTATTTCACTGATGAGGATTTGAGACTTAGAGGTATTTGGAAATAATATCTAAAGTCACATAGCTGCACCTTGGTCTGTCTGGCTTTAGAGTGGATTCTCGATCACTATGCCATACCTTATAATCTTAATCATGGCCATCGCAGTGGCCACTATATGTCAGGTACTGTGAGAAGTGCCTTATGACTAAGGGCGGCTCTACAGTTACGTATGGGCTACGCCAGCAGACTTTCATGGGCGACTCCTCATTGCTGCTTACAAAACCCTAGTGTCAGTTATTGACACCTGACCTGGACTCATCAGCATGAGCATCGGAGCTGTGAAGGTACCGCAAAGGCCTGAGCTGTCCTTCGATTCGTGCCTAGACTTGGGCTTTGGGCAGGGACGGGTAAAGCTGTACGGACACTCCCATGGGCAGAGCAGAAGCTGCATATCCACTTGGCTCTCTGGATGACGCTCCTACTGTCACTGAGGAACCTACAGCCAGCGGCATCTAGAATCGACTGAGTTATTTCTGAAACCTGTGATTATTTTGCTTAGTAGGTATTGCTGTCCCCATGGTACAGATGGAGAATGTGAGGCCTAGAAAACTGAAGTGAGGTGTCTGAAGGTGTATAACTAGTAAGTGACAGAGCTGAAATTTGTCCTGTGCTGATGCTGGTGTCCCCGTAATCTCCATTTCTCTGGTCCTCAATGATTACCAATCTCTGAACATTTCATCCTTTCATTTTCTTCCCTTCATTATAACAATAAAACAGATCTAAGGGGCTTGGGAAAAACCGTTTGCCCTCCCAACATATATATACATACCTTCTATGTGAAATTCTGATGAGATTTTTTAAATAATATGTCCATAGACATTCACCTTTCTTTCCAGATTTGTCCCACGGAGGAAGCTGTGTGCTTAAAGTTTACTGGTATGCCAGTGGCACAGTTCGCAGCAATGTTTTGCAGATCTGATGACCATCAGAATTATCTGAGGAGTTTTTGAAAAATACTCATGCCTGGGCCAATTCCAGCGTTTTGGCAGGGGTGGTATAGAGAGAAGAAATCTGTGTTTTTATTTTTTTTTCACTCTTTTAAAAATTAAGTTATTAAATTCCAGTATAGGTAACATACAGTGTTATATTAGTTTCAGGTATACAATATAGTGATTCAACAATTCTATACATTACTCAGTGCTCATCAGGGTAAGTGTGCTCTTTAATCCCCATCACCTAATTCACCCATCCCCTCATCCACCCCCTCTGGTAACCATCAGTTTGTTCTCTATAGTTAAGAGTTAAGAGAAATCTGTGCTTTTCACAATCCATACCCTCCATCGGTTTGGTAGCTTTGATGAAGAGGCCAGAGCCCTGGCCTAGGAGCTTGGAGTCCTAGGTCCCTATCAGGGTCTGTCAGTGACTTGTTTCATAACTTCAGTTAAATAACTTTTTCTACGTCAATTTTTGTTTCCTCAACTATCAAATAAGGGGAATTGGAATAAGGTGGAGATCTCAAACTGGTTTCCAGTAGGATCAATGTTTCTTTTCTTTCTTTCTTTTTTTAAAAAATTTTTTATTATGTTATGGTAGTCACCATACAGTACATCCTTAGTTTTTGATGTAGTGTTCCATGGTTCATTGTTTGCATATAACACCCAGTGCTCCATGCGATATGTTTCCCGCAGATGTGTTTTGTTTGAACTGTACACAGAGGTGATATTAAAAATACTTAACAAGCACAGTGCAGACGCAGATTAAGTTAACCAGAAGCTGGCCGTCACGCCAAAACAGCATCCTTGCGGTGACCTGTTGGTTAGGTATTAACCCTGTAGTCACTGGATGATGGAACAAACTGACGTTCTGGGGCAGGCCATGGGTGCCAGGGTGGTGGCGAGAGTCATTTGGAGAGCCTGGGATGATGACTGCTTACCAACTTAAATGTAAGGACGTCACTATTTTTACAAGACCTACAGCACAGCAGGTGCGTACCAGATGACTACCAGCCTTACCTGTAGAGTCATTTTGTTATCCTTTATTATTATCACTTGGTTTTATTGTTGTTAAAATATTAAATTAACTTTCAATACCTAAGTACAGGGGCATTTTTCATTTATAAACCTGGATATACAGCTTCTCTTGGAAAAAAAAAAAATCTGGCCACACTGGATCTGAACTTCTGCCTGGCAACAATTACTTTGGGATTGAAAAGCATTGCTCCCTTGAACCCAGCAGGTGCTCTGCAGGTCCTGACAGAGCCTGACCAGCTACGTCATTCATTTAGCCTCCCTGCTGGCTACTATAGACATTTGATTTTGTGGTTACTTGTCTAATAAGGTCCTTTCTAGCCTTAAAGCTTGAGGGCTTTTTTATTCTTTTGCTCTCCAATCCAATTCCTGAACGAGGTGAAATGGGCAGGCAGATGGGAGATGTGCTGAAAACTGGACCCTGTAAGGAGTCAGTGATTTTAAGGTGAGATCTGAAGCCTATTAAAGTTGATGACATCTCTTTAAGTTATAAATTGCCCCCTGTCAGGAGCTGGTGAGGCAGGCCTTTGGTGCGGATTAATCCCAAGAATGTTTCATTAAAATCTCTGCGTAGCCAGCAGTGGGAGGTGACATGCTGACTTGACTTGTACTTTTTCCTGAGGTGACACGCCTGTCCTGTATGCCACAAACTATATCTACAGCTTCTCCTGCTTTCAGCCTCAATTATAGGAGTGGCTTGTCGCTTTGACTTTAATGCGGGTTACCTCCTTGAGACTGCGTGCTGGCTGAGGTCAATGCTTCTTGAAGTCTTGTTAAGTGTCTGTCGCATTGCTGACAACCTTGGAGCCTTTCACACTAGAGAGCGAGTCATCTCTGCCTTTGGAGTCCTGACTCAGACAGAAAAACAGGACAGACATTACCTCTCATGTGGCAGCCTTTCGTCAAAGAACCTGATTCCCTAGTCTTTTCTCATTTTCCCTAAGTGAAACCAAAAGGCCCCAGAGCCCGATTTTGTTCAAGAATCAGATGTACTGCTGAATCTGCTCAGTGAAGGGAGGGCTGTGTATTTTACATTGAATAACAACACTGACAACAACAACAACAACAACAATAATAATAATAATGCTTTCCTCCTTTTCCCCCTTATTGACTGAGCATCTACTATCAGACACAGTGGTGAATAAGCCCTCTACAGTCATCGTAGGCTTACTGTCTTAGGAAAGAGGCTGTCTTAATCTGGGATGCCTCCGAAGCAAATATGGAGACAAGGATCCCAGTGCCAATAGTTTATTTGGTAGATGCAGGAAACAGACGTGGAGGAGTGATACAGGCAAGGGGAGGCAGTCATTAAAGGGTGTCCTCTTCAGTCAGATGCCACAGTGAACAACACAGTGAACTGCAGCTTAGACCTGTAGGAGATTGAGAAAATATGTAAAATAACACCTCAGGATTATCCCTCCCAAGGACAAGAGAATTGGGGTATTTATATACCAACCTTAGAGGCTCATTGGTTGAGGACTTCTCACAGAGGCTGTTAATTCCTTGGCACTTCAGCCTGCTTCACAGTAACCTTCAGTTTCCAAGTAAAACTTTCAGGACCTGACATACAGAAATTGGCTGATCTCCTTAAAATCATAAAATGAGAGGGATATGGGTGGAGCCCTGACAATATTTGCTATAGAAACAGACATCAATCAAGTATTGTACTCTAAAAACTACAGAACACTAATGAAAGAAATTGAGGAAGACAAAAAGAGATGGAAAAACATTCCATGTTCATGGATTGGAAGAATAAATATTATTGAAATGTCTATGTTACCCAGCAATCTGCACATTCAATGCAATCCCTATCAAAATACCATTCGCATTTTTCAGAGAGCTGGAACAATTCTAAAATTTGTATGGAACCAGAAAAGACCCCGAATAGCCAAAAGAATGTTGAAAAAGAAAACGAAACCTGGAGGCATCACAGTGCCTGACTTCAAGCTATATTGCAAAGCTGTGGTCATCAAGACAGTATGGTACTGACACAAAAACAGACACATAGATTAATGGAACAGAATGGAGAACTCAGAAATGGACCCTCAATTCTACGGTCAACTAATCTTACACAAAGCAGGAAAGATATCCAGTGGATAAAGGACAGTCTCTTCAATAAATGGTGCTGGGAAAATTGGACAGCCACATGCAGAAGAATGAAAATGGACCATTCTCTTACACCATACACAAAGATCAACTCAAAATGGATGAAAGACCTCAGTGTGAGACAGGAATCCATCAAAATCCTAGAGGAGAACACAGGCAGCAACCTCTTTGACCTCAGCCACAGCAACTTCTTGCTAGACATATCTCCAAAGGCAAGCAAAACTAAAGCAAAAATGAACTATTGGGACTTTATCAGGATAAAAACTTTTGCACAGCAAAGGAAACCCGTCAACAAAACTGAAGGGCAACCCACGGAATGGGAGAAATATTTGCAAATGACTTCTCAGATAAAAGGCTAGTATCCAAGATCTGTAAAGAACTTAACAAACTCAACACCCAAAAACCAAAAACTCCAGTCAAGAAATGGGCAGAGGACATGAACAGACATGTCTCCAAAGAAGACATACAGATGGCTAACAGATACATGAAGAAATGCTCCACATCACTTGGCATCAGGGAAATACAAATCAAAACCACAATGAGATACCACCTTACACCAGTCAGAATGGCTAAAGTTAACAAGTCAGGAAACAACAAATGTTGGCGAGGATGTGGAGAAAGGGGAACCCTCCTATGCTGTTGGTGGGAATGCAAGCTGGTACAGCCACTTTGGAAAACAGTATGGAGGTTCCTCAAGAAGTTAAAAATAGAGACAATTATCATATGGTTCCACTCATTTATGGAACATAAGGAATAGCAAGGAGATTGGTAGGAGAAGGAAGGGAAGAATGAAGGGGGCGTAAACAGAAGGCGGAATGAACCACGAGAGACTATGGACTCTGGGAAACAAACTGAGGACTTCAGAGGGGAGGGGGGTGGGGGATTGGGATAGGCCAGTGATGGGTGTTAAGGAGGGCACGTATTGCATGGAGCACTGGGTGTTATACGCAAACAATGAATCATGGAACACTACATCAAAAACTAAGGATGTACTGTATGGTGACTAACATAACATAATAAAAAAAAAAAAAAA